>NC_079191.1:441312649-441512649 GCF_029499605.1 Hyla sarda | reverse complement strand
ATTTATAAAAAAAACTATACATATAGACCTGCTGTATATACAACACATACATACTCACTCACACATATATCATACATGTGTATATCCATACATGCATTACACACACATACATACTCACACATATATCATACATGTGTATATCCATACATGCATTACACACACACGTACGTACTCACTCACACATATATCATACATGTGTATATCCATACATGCATTACACACACATACATACTCACACATATATCATACATGTGTATATCCATACATGCATTACACACACATACTCACTCACACATATATCATACATGTGTATATCCATACATGCATTACACACACATACATACTCACACACACACATATATCATACATGTGTATATCCATACATGCATTACACACACACGTACGTACTCACTCACACATATATCATACATGTGTATATCCATACATGCATTACACACACATACATACTCACTCACACATATATCATACATGTGTATATCCATACATGCATTACACACACATACATACTCACTCACACATATATCATACATGTGTATATCCATACATGCATTACACACACATACATACTCACTCACACATATATCATACATGTGTATATCCATACATGCATTACACACACATACATACTCACTCACACATATATCATACATGTGTATATCCATACATGCATTACACACACATACATACTCACTCACACATATATCATACATGTGTATATCCATACATGCATTACACACACATACTCACTCACACATATATCATACATGTGTATATCCATACATGCATTACACATACATACTCACTCACACATATATCATACATGTGTATATCCATACATGCACTACACACACATACATATTCACTCACACATATATCATACATGTGTATATCCATACATGCATAACACACACATACATACTCACACATATATCATACATGTGTATATCCATACATGCATTACACACACATACATACTCACTCACACATATATCATACATGTGTATATCCATACATGCATTACACACACGTACATACTCACTCACACATATATCATACATGTGTATATCCATACATGCATTACACACACATACATACTCACTCACACATATATCATACATGTGTATATCCATACATGCATTACACACACATACATACTCACACATATATCATACATGTGTATATCCATACATGCATTACACACACATACATATTCACTCACACATATATCATACATGTGTATATCCATACATGCATTACACACACATACATACTCACTCACACATATATCATACATGTGTATATCCATACATGCATTACACACATACATATTCACTCACACATATATCATACATGTGTATATCCATACATGCATTACACACACATACATACTCACTCACACATATATCATACATGTGTATATCCATACATGCATTACACACACATACATATTCACTCACACATATATCATACATGTGTATATCCATACATGCATTACACACACATACATACTCACACATATATCATACATGTGTATATCCATACATGCATTACACACACATACATATTCACTCACACATATATCATACATGTGTATATCCATACATGCATTACACACACATACATACTCACTCACACATATATCATACATATGTATATCCATACATGCATTACACACACATACATACTCACTCACACATATATCATACATGTGTATATCCATACATGCATTACACACACATACATACTCACTCACACATATATCATACATGTGTATATCCATACATGCATTACACACACATACATACTCACACATATATCATACATGTGTATATCCATACATGCATTACACACACATACATACTCACTCACACATATATCATACATGTGTATATCCATACATGCACTACACACACATACATACTCACTCACACATATATCATACATGTGTATATCCATACATGCATTACACACACATACATACTCACACATATATCATACATGTGTATATCCATACATGCATTACACATACATACTCACTCACACATATATCATACATGTGTATATCCATACATGCATTACACACACATACATACTCACACATATATCATACATGTGTATATCCATACATGCATTACACATACATACTCACTCACACATATATCATACATGTGTATATCCATACATGCATTACACATACATACTCACTCACACATATATCATACATGTGTATATCCATACATGCATTACACATACATACTCACTCACACATATATCATACATGTGTATATCCATACATGCATTACACACACGTACATACTCACTCACACATATATCATACATGTGTATATCCATACATGCATTACACACACATACATACTCACTCACACATATATCATACATGTGTATATCCATACATGCATTACACACACATACATACTCACACATATATCATACATGTGTATATCCATACATGCATTACACACACATACATACTCACTCACACATATCATACATGTGTATATCCATACATGCATTACACACACATACATACTCACTCACACATATATCATACATGTGTATATCCATACATACATTACACACACATACATACTCACTCACACATATATCATACATGTGTATATCCATACATGCATTACACACCATGTGTATATCCATACATGCATTACACATACATACTCACTCACACATATATCATACATGTGTATATCCATACATGCATTACACACACGTACATACTCACTCACACATATATCATACATGTGTATATCCATACATGCATTACACACACATACATACTCACTCACACATATATCATACATGTGTATATCCATACATGCATTACACACACGTACATACTCACTCACACATATATCATACATGTGTATATCCATACATGCATTACACACACATACATACTCACTCACACATATATCATACATGTGTATATCCATACATACATTACACACACATACATACTCACTCACACATATATCATACATGTGTATATCCATACATGCATTACACACACATACATACTCACTCACACATATATCATACATGTGTATATCCATACATGCATTACACACCATGTGTATATCCATACATGCATTACACATACATACTCACTCACACATATATCATACATGTGTATATCCATACATGCATTACACATACATACTCACTCACACATATATCATACATGTGTATATCCATACATGCATTACACACACGTACATACTCACTCACACATATATCATACATGTGTATATCCATACATGCATTACACACACATACATACTCACTCACACATATATCATACATGTGTATATCCATACATGCATTACACACACATACATACTCACACATATATCATACATGTGTATATCCATACATGCATTACACACACATACATACTCACTCACACATATATCATACATGTGTATATCCATACATGCATTACACACACATACATACTCACTCACACATATATCATACATGTGTATATCCATACATACATTACACACACATACATACTCACTCACACATATATCATACATGTGTATATCCATACATGCATTACACACACATACATACTCACTCACACATATATCATACATGTGTATATCCATACATGCATTACACACACATACATACTCACTCACACATATATCATACATGTGTATATCCATACATGCATTACACACACATACATACTCACTCACACATATATCATACATGTGTATATCCATACATGCATTACACACACATACATACTCACTCACACATATATCATACATGTGTATATCCATACATGCATTACACACACATACATACTCACTCACACATATATCATACATGTGTATATCCATGCATGCATTACACACACATACAGCTCACTATACACAAATGCATGTAACAGATGAACTTGTGGTGCGCCACTGTAGTGAATGGCGGGATCAGATGTTATTAACCCCGGAGGTTGGCTGGTATTAACCCCCATGTGTTCGTGACGCCAGTGTGGTTTCTGGGTTCCGGGACACCACACGCTCGGATTCTCCAATATCCCACGGGCTAGTAGTGAATAAAGAGTCCACAACCAGTTATGGTCAAACGGTGGCTTTATAGAGTAGAAGACGGGTGGAATTATCTTCACATCTATGGCCAGAATTCCCAGAGAGGTGACCAGGACCCAGAGGACCTCGCAGCTTGCTGGACCAATACTTGTAATAGACTTGTAATTAGACTTGACTTGTAATTAGACTTGACTAGGTGCAGGACTTGACTAGGTGCAGGACTTGACTATGTGCAGGACTTGACTATGTGCGGGACTTGACTAGTTGCAGTGACAGGAGACATAGACTTACCGGAGAGTTGTAGCTTTGTGGCCTCCAGATGCTGGACACTTGTCTATAAGGCCTCTGGTAGCTGCTTCAGCAAAGACTTAGATGGTACAAGAGCTGAGCTCTAAGAGAGTGAATTAAAGATGGCCGTCCCTTTATATAGTGGGGGGCTGGACTAAAGCCCGTTGGTTAAGCTGTGGGTCATAGGTTAAAGCTGGTGCTCTCTGGGAGTACGTGTTGCAACAAATCACATGACTGCATAACATAACATGTGACAGGATTACTCACACAGGTCCTTGAGTCCTCCAAAGGTCCTGTATACTATCTAGACATAAGGATCCTGTCTATGATCTTAAAGATACACATACCACATTTAATAAATTAACATAAGAACAAGAGGAGTCCCTGCAGGGGAACCCCCAGATCACTGAGGGACTCAACCTGACAGGGCCTACAGGTAGTCCTGTCTGCTTCTCCCAGCTACAAACACTATAGCAGCCACAGGGGTCCCTCTGGAGGACGGGGGTCCTGGGCAATTGCCTAGTTTGCCATGCCCTAACGCCGGCCCTGCCCTGATCAGAGTAGAGCCTGACTTGTTTCTTGACTGGACACAACAGCATAGATATAGAACAAAGACACACATTTCAGATAATAAATTTGCCATCCATTTTACCTGTTATGGGACAATACGTGTTGGGGTGGCGGCATCCTGGGACTTCAGGTACTTCACAGCAGTGTGGTTATACAGTGGTCCCTCAACATACGATGGTAATCTGTTCCAAATGGACCATCGTTTTTTGAAACCATCGCATGTTGAGGGATCCGTGCAATGTAAAGTATAGGACAGTGGTCTTCAACCAGCGGACCTCCAGATGTTGCAAAACTACAACACCCAGCATGCCCGGACAGCCAACGGCTGTCCGGGCATGCTGGGAGTTGTAGTTTTGCAACATCTGGAGGTCCGCAGGTTGAAGACCACTGTTAGAGGAAATTGAACTCACCTGTCCCCGCCGCATCGGACCGTCACCGCCCGTCACCGCTGCCCGGGATGTTGCCATCCATTGCCGTCGCCACGTCCCCGAGGTGTCCCCGACGCTCCGGCAAGGCCCCTGCTTCCCCGGCATCCTCGCTCTGCGTCGCCGCCATCATGTTGCTACACATGCCGCTCCTATTGGATGACGGGACGGCGTGCGCAGCGACGTGATGACGACGAGGTAGAGCGCCGACGATGCATGGGATCCCGAAGAGGACGCGCCGGAGCCCCGAGGACAGGTAAGTGATCGTCAGCGGACCACACGGGGCACCGTAAACGGCTATCCGGTGGCAGATGAAGCAGTCTGCGCTGCCGGATAGCCGTTTATGCGATGGCCCCGACATACAAAAGCATCGTATGTTGAAATGATCGTATGTCGGGGTCATCGTATGTCGGGGTCATCAGTGTTATCGGCGCTTGACTGCTCCTGTCTGGATCACAGGCACGGAGCAGTCATTCGCCGATCGGACACCGAGGAGGCAGGTAAGGGCCCTCCCGATGTCCTGTCAGCTGTTCGGGACGCCGCGGTGAAATTTCACTGCGGCGGTCCCGAACAGCCCGACTGAGCAGCCGGGTCACTTTCACTTTCACTTTAGAAGCGGCGGTCAGCTTTGACCGCCGCTTCTAAAGGGTTAATACCGCACATCGCCGCGATCGCGTTCTTCATCTAAACTTTATTACCAGTAGCGTTACTAGAGAGTGAGGGGGAGGGGGGCGTACCGCATCGGGTGACATCCTGACTGGCACTTAATAGCTGCACTCCAACTATCCCGCGACCACCCGTCCACCCTCCTCAGAAATTAAAAAATATCATAAACATACTATGCCGCACCATGAATATCCGGACTCTGGAGGCTTTTTTGTTTAATTTTGAGCGCGCATTTTGTGACGTTGGTGGGCGGAGTCTTGCGTCGCTGCACTGAGGCCGGAGTTTACGTCAAGAAGGAAGGAAGGAAGACAGCGCAGAACCAACAGGCACATAAACAATAGTGAAGCCACAAAAAAAAAACGTCTCTCTACGTTACCCACCCCAAAATGTGCATGAACCTGTATTACTATGGATGGTTCTTTTTTTAAAGGAAACATTTTGGTGCCACATACGGGTTATTTACGTAGTCTGTAAAAATTCTTACAAAATTATTTTGTGCCTTATTCTATATTAACACAACATTAATTTAAAAATTTAGTGGGTACGCCGGCATGTATGTGTCCTAAAATTATTAAGGTGTGCGGTGTGTATTTTCAACCTTAAAATCAATAGTTATTACATAGTTACATAGTTACATAGTTAGTACGGTCGAAAAAAGACATATGTCCACCAAGTTCAACCAGGGAATTAAGGGGTAGGGGTGTGGCGCGATATTGGGGAAGGGATGGGATTTTATATTTCTTCATAAGCATTGATATTATTTTGTTCCATGAATGTATCTAATCCTGTTTTAAAGCTGTTAATTGTTCCTGCTGTGACCAGTTCCTGAGGTAGACCGTTCCATAAATTCACAGTCCTCACGGTAAAGAAGGCGTGTCGCCCCTTGAGACTAAACTTTTTCTTCTCCAGACGGAGGGAGTGCCCCCTCGTCCTTTGGGGGGGTTTAACCTGGAACAGTTTTTCTCCATATTTTTTGTATGGGCCATTAATATACTTATATACGTTTATCATATCCCCCCTTAAACGTCTCTTCTCAAGACTAAACAATTGTAACTCCTTTAATCGCTCCTCATAGCTAAGATGTTCCATGCCCCATATTAGTTTAGTCGCGCGTCTCTGCACCCTTTCCAACTCCGCAGTGTCCCTTTTATTAGTTATATAATGAATTTTTTCTATAATTAACATTAATGTATGACTAATGACTAAGGCCGCAGATTGTGGCTGAAACGCGTCACCTACCTGTCATCATGTCGTGTTACTGCTGAATAAATTATTTCGTATTGCTTGGAATCTGCGCTGGACATCTCTTCATTCTTTATATAACATTAATGTAGTAGCTTTGTGTTATGATGCAGAACAAGAACAGTTGTTACAGTGGGTGTTAGGCTGGGTTCACACCACGTTTTTCAAATACGGTAACCGTATACGATTTTCCGCAAAAAAAAACGTATCCGACCATATCCGAAACCATATGCAAAGAGAATGCATTGTAAACCGTATTCCAAATGTGGTGTACGGTTGCATCCGTTTTGCCTCGGATACGGTTTTGCCGATTTTTCAACCGTAGGCAAAAATGCTGTCGACCACGTTTTTGCCTCCGGTTGGAAAACCGTATGCGAACCTTATGCGGTTCTTTTAACATTGTTGTCTATGAGAACCGTACACAGAATTTCAGAATACGGTTGCACACGGTTTTTCTGATCCGTTTTCGGAGTTGACACATGCGCAGATTGGAATTTCAATAGAACAATATTAACTTTATTAAATTGCTGGAAAACTAATTCCAACAAAATAGCAAAACCGTTGGCAAAAACTGATGCAAACGGTTAGAACCGTACGGGGAAAAACCGTATACGTTTTAATTTGGAGTCATACGGTTGTATACGGTTGCATACAGTTTTTGCCATACGTTTTTTAGCGGAAAACCGTATACGGTAACCGTATTCGAAAAACATGGTGTGAACCCAGCCTTAATGTCTTCCGCACTTTCTATAAGCCAGGTTGGACCTGGAACACATAGGCGACTTTTAAATGGAGATGCGACTTTTTTTCTTCATAAATAGCGACTCGCATTTGATAAATACATGACCACTGCAAAGAAAAAGAAAAAAAATTACTACATGAGCAGATTTCAGAAATGTGCTTTGGAATAAGCAATGATCAAAAAGTGGCAGCATGTATAGAAAAGTCGCACGTGCGCAAGTACATGCAACATTTTTACGCAAAAAAAAAATCTTCTACGGAGCTTGTTGTGGGGAGCTTGTGGGGATGTAGGGTAGGTAGGGTGTAGCTGTGCAGTGATGAAAGGTTGTTGGATGAACCCTTAACTGCCGTGACGCCAGGGTGCGGGTTCTTCCTCTATACAGTGGTCCCTCAACATACGATGGTAATCCGTTCCAAATGGACCATCGTTTGTTGAAACCATCGTATGTTGAGGGATCCGTGCAATGTAAAGTATAGGACAGTGGGCTACAACCTGCGGACCTCCAGATGTTGCAAAACTACAACACCCAGCATGCCCGGACAGCCAACGGCTGTCCGGACATGCTGGGAGTTGTAGTTTTGCAACATCTTGAGGTCCGCAGGTTGGAGACCACTGGTATTGGAGGTTATACTCACATGTCCCCGCCGCTCCGGACCGTCACCGCTCGTCACCGCTGCCCTGGATGTCGCCCTCCATCGCTGTCGCCGCGTCCCCGACGCTCCGGCAAGGCCTCTGCTTCCCAGCATCCTCGCCATCACGTCGCTACGCACGCCGCTCCTATTGGATGACGGAACGGCGCGCGCAGCGACGTGATGACGACGATGGAGAGCGCCGACGATGCAGGGGATCCCGAAGAGGACGCGCTGGAGCCCCGAGGACAGGTAAGTGATCGTCAGCGGACCACACGGGGCACCGTAAACGGCTATCCGGGGGCAGCTGAAGCAGTCTGCGCTGCAGGATAGCCGTTTATGCGATGGCCCCAACATACAAAAACATCGTATGTTGATGCTGCCTCTGAGAGTGATCGTATGTGGAAATGATCGTATGTCGGGGCCATCGTAGGTCGGGGGGTCACTGTATATATATCCTACCGCCACCCGTCCCAGGAACGATAGGGAGGAATAAAGGATTGTCCACAACCAGAGGTTTAGTAAACTGGAAATAACTTTTCTGCAATGTTTATGCAGGTTAACAGTAGTAACAGTCTTTACAGAGGACCGGACTTTAGGTCCATCACAGTTGGTTGGGACCTTGTAGGGAAATAAGCTCTGAGGCTTGCGTTATGCTGTTCCACTGAATTTAGGGTTTGGTTTTGGGTTCAGTAGTCACGTAGATTTAGGATTGAGTTTAGTTGAACTCATGGTTTTGTATTCGGCTGAAGTTAGCAGGCTTCAGGCCTAAGTTTGTCTTGTAGCTGTATTAGCAGGTCTGCTCGCTTTCAGATCAAGGATGCAAGAGAGCAAGGATTGGATACAGCGCCCTTATATGGCAAGGGGCAGGCTCAAAGCTTATTGGTTCCCACCAACTGTCAGTCCTTTCTCAAAGCATTGTGGTACAACATGTGACTGTCAGGATCCGGACTGGTATGCAGAGAGGACACTGGAGGTGGATCCTCTGTGTCAGTGAGGTGATGGCGTGGGCCGTACCAGGGGAACGGAATCTAAGGGGTTACTGGTTTTCACCAGAGCCCGCTGCAAAGCGGGATGGACTTGCAGCGGCAGGTAACCCCCAGGTCGTTCCACCCGATAGCGACTCAACCCCACTGACAGCTGAGACAGGCGCGGTATACAGGGACAAGGCAAGAGCAAGGTCGGACGTAGCAGAAGGTCAGGGCAGGCAGCAATGGTTCGTAGTCAGGGGCAACGGCAAGGGTCTGGATACACAGGCTTGGGATACACAAAACGCTTTCTCAGGGCACAAGGCAACAAGATCCGGTGAGGACAGGGAGGGGAAGTGGGTTTATATAGGAAATGGAGGTGATTGCACTTGATTGGGCCAGGCACCAATTAGTGGTGCACTGGCCCTTTAAATTTCAGAGAGCCAGCGCGCGCGCGCCCTAGAGAGCGGGGCCGCGCGCCAGGATGGGACGGAAGGAGGACGGGGAAGGTAAGCAGAACGGGATGCGACCCGCGGGCAGGCACGTCCTGCCGCGTGGATCGCATCCCCGCCGGGGGACTCAGAGCAGCGCTCCCGGTCAGCGAGTCTGACCGGAGCGCTGCTAACAGAAGATGAATGCCGTGAGCGCTCCGGGGAGGAACAGGGACCCGGAGCGCTCGGCGTAACAGTACCCCCCCCTTAGGTCTCCCCCTCTTTTTGGAGCCCAGGAATCTGCGGACAAGCTCCTTGTCAAAAATGTTGGCCTCAGGTTCCCAGGACTTCTCTTCAGGGCCACAATTCTCCCAATCAATTAAAAAAAATCTTTTACCTCAGACGGTCTTGGAGGCAAGGATCTCTTTGACAGCGAAGACATCAGAGGAGCCAGAAACAGGAGCAGGAACAGTAACCTTGGGAGAAAAGCGGTTAAGCACAAGAGGTTTGAGAAGAGACACATGGAAAGAGTTAGGAATACGAAGAGAAGAGGGAAGATGAAGTTTGTAAGAGACAGAATTAATTTGATTCTTGATTTTAAAAGGACCGAGGTAGCGAGGACCCAACTTGTAGCTAGGGACACGAAAGCGTATGAGAGCCACCCTTTGTCCCCAGGGAGAAAGACAGGAGGAGTTCTTCTCTTTTTATCTGCATGTCTCTTCATTCGAGACAAGGCCAGTAGGAGCGACTTTTGAGTCTCCTTCCAGATAGCGGAGAAGTCCCTGGCTACTTCATCCATGGCAGGAACTCCAGAAGAAGTGGGAATGGGGAGGGGGGGCAGAGGGTGACGGCCGTACACCACAAAGAATGGGGATTTGACGGAGGATTCAGAATTTTTGAAATTGTACGAGAATTCAGCCCAGGGCAGAAGGTCGACCCAATCATCTTGGCGGGAGGAGACAAAATGTCGCAAGTAGTCACCAAGAATCTGGTTTATTCTTTCCACTGATAAGAGGACGAGAAATGTAATTTGATCTTTAATTGATTGCAGAGAGCTCTCCAAAATTTTGACACACATTGAACGCCTCTATCCGAGACGATATGCGTGGGAAGCACGTGAAGACGAAAAATCTGCAGAAAAAATTGCTTCGCCAACTGTGGCGCAGAAGGAAGGCCTGGGAGCGGAATGAAGTGAGCCATTTTGGAAAAATTATCAACGACCACCTAGATGACGGTGTTGCCATGGGATACGGGAAGATCTGTAATGAAATCCATGGCAATTTGGGACCATGGTTGTTCAGGGACGGGCAAAGGAAGGAGGAGTCCAGCAGGCTTCTGGCGAGGGGTTTTATCCCGGGAACAAACAGTACAAGCCCGAACAAAATCAGTAACGTCACCCTCCAGTGTAGGCCACCAATACAGACGGGAGATTAGCTGAATGGACTTTTTAATGCCAGCATGACCAGCCAGGTGAGAGAAATGCCCCCATTTGAGGATCCTGAGGCGGAGGCATGGAGGAACAAAAGTCTTTCCAGGGGGGGTTTGTCCCAGTGAGGCTGGAGCAGAGGAGACCTGGCACTCAGGCGGTACGATATGCTGCAGAGGGGCTTCAGACTCGGAGGCATCAGAGGAACGAGAAAGGGCGTCAGCTCTGACATTCTTGTCTGCGGGACAGAAGTGTATCTCGAAGTTGAAGTGGGCAAAAAACAACGACCATCTAGCCTGGCGAGGATTCAGACGCTGAGCGGACTGGAGATAAGACAATTTCTTGTGGTCAGTGTAAATGACAATGGGGTGTTTGGAACCCTCCAATAGATGCCTCCACTCCTCGAGTGCTAACTTGATGGCCAGGAGTTCCCGATCTCCAATAGAGTTGTTCTTTTCTGCCGGAGAGAAAGTCTTTGAGAAAAAAACACAAGTAATATTACGTCCGGTAGCCTTTTTTTGCAGAAGTATGGCTACGGCTCCGACTGAGGAAGCGTCAACTTCCAGGAAGAATGGCTTCAATGGATCAGGTCTGGACAGAACTGGTGCAGAGGCGAAGGCAGTTATGAGACGATTGAAGGCCTCGTCCGCTTGTGGAGGCCACAATTTAGGATTAGCATTCTTCCTGGTCAGGGCCACAATAGGGGCCACAATGGTGGAGAAGTGGGGAATAAACTGTCGGTAATAGTTGGCTAATCCCAGGAAGCGTTGGATAGCACGGAGTCCAGAAGGGCGTGGCCAATCCAAAACCGCCGACAGTTTATCTGGATCCTTTTGAAGCCCTTGGCCAGAGACTAGATAACCTAGGAAAGGAAGACTGTTGCATTCAAAGAGACATTTTTCTAATTTAGCGTACAGGTGGTTTTCACAGAGTCTTTGGAGCACTTGAAGGACATGACGACGGTGTTCCTCTAAGTTAGAGGAAAAAATCAAGATGTCATCCAAGTAAACCACAACACAGGTATACAATAAGTCCCGAAAGATCTCATTAACAAAGTCCTGGAAGACTGCAGGGGCGTTGCAGAGCCCAAAGCGCACAACTAGATATTCAAAATGTCCGTCTCTAGTATTGAACGCGGTTTTCCACTCATCACCTTTACGGATGCGAATAAGATTATACGCGCGCCTTAAGTCCAGTTTGGTGAAGATACTTGCTCCGCGCAGACGGTCAAAGAGTTCGGAGATCAAAGGCAGGGGATAGCGGTTTTTGATGGTAATCTTGTTTAAACCGCGGTAATCAACACATGGGCGTAAGGATCCATCCTTTTTAGAAACAAAGAAGAACCTCGCTCCAGCAGGGGATGAGGACTTCCGAATAAAACCTCTCTTTAAGTTCTCTTGGATATACTCAGACATGGCTTGAGTCTCTGGGGCTGACAGAAGGCAAATCCTGCCCCGGGGCGGAGTGGTACCAGGAAGGAGGTCAATGGGACAATCATAAGGTCTATGTGGAGGTAAGACCTCTGCTTGCTTTTTGCAGAATACATCTGAATAGTCCTGGTAAGCCTTGGGAAGGTCCGGTAAAGAACCCTGTGTACACTATATATTGTATAACCCTGTGTATACTATATATTGTATAACCCTGTGTACACTATATATTGTATAACCCTGTGTACACTATATATTGTATAACCCTGTGTATACTATATATTGTATAACCCTGTGTACACTATATATTGTATAACCCTGTGTACACTATATATTGTATAACCCTGTGTACACTATATATTGTATAACCCTGTGTATACTATATATTGTATAACCCTGTGTACACTATATATTGTATAACCCTGTGTACACTATATATTGTATAACCCTGTGTATACTATATATTGTATAACCCTGTGTACACTATATATTGTATAACCCTGTGTATACTATATATTGTATAACCCTGTGAACACTATATATTGTATAACCCTGTGTACACTATATATTGTATAACCCCGTGTATACTATATATTGTATAACCCTGTGTACACTATATATTATATAACCCTGTGAACACTATATATTGTATAACCCCGTGTATACTATATATTGTATAATTCTGTGTACACTATATATTATATAACCCTGTGAACACTATATATTGTATATCCCTGTGTACACTATATATTGTATAACCCTGTGTACACTATATATTATATAACCCTGTGTACACTATATATTATATAACCCTGTGAACACTATATATTGTATAACCCCGTGTACACTGTATATTGTATAACCCCGTGTATACTATATATTGTATAACCCTGTGTACACTATATATCATATAACCCTGTGAACACTATATATTGTATAACCCCGTGTACACTGTATATTGTATAACCCCGTGTATACTATATATTGTATAACCCTGTGTACACTATATATTATATAACCCTGTGAACACTATATATTGTATAACCCTGTGTACACTATTTATTGTATAACCCCGTGTACACTATATATTATATAACCCTGTGTACACTATATACTGTATAACCCCGTGTACACTATATATTGTATAACCCTGTGTACACTATATATTGTATAATCCCGTGTATACTATATATTGTATAACCCTGTGTACACTATATATTATATAACCCTGTGAACACTATATATTGTATAACCCTGTGTACACTATATATTGTATAACCCCATGTACACTATGTATTATATAACCCTGTTTACACTATATATTGTATAACCCCATGTACACTATATATTATATAACCCTGTGTACACTATATATTGAATAACCCTGTGTACACTATATATTTTATAACCCTGTGTACACTATATATTATATAACCCCGTGTACACTATATATTGTATAACCCTGTGTACACTATATATTTTATAACCCTGTGTACACTATATATGATATAACCCTGTGTACACTATATATTATATAACCCTGTGTACACTATATATTGTATAACCCTGTGTACACTATATATTATATAACCCTGTGTACACTATATATTGTATAACCCCGTGTACACTATATATTATATAACCCTGTGTACACTATATATTGTATAACCCTGTGTACACTATATATTGTATAACCCCGTGTACACTATATATTGTATAACCCTGTGTACACTATATATTATATAACCCCGTGTACACTATATATTTTATAACCCCGTGTACACTATATATTTTATAACCCTGTGTACACTATATATGATATAACCCTGTGTACACTATATATGATATAACCCTATGTACACTATATATTATATAACCCTGTGTACACTATATATTATATAACCCTGTGTACACTATATATTGTATATCCCTGTGTACACTATATATTGTATAACCCTGTGTACACTATATATTGTATAACCCTGTGTACACTATATATTGTATAACCCTGTGTACACTATATATTGTATAACCCTGTGTACACTATATATTATATAACCCTGTGTACACTATATATTGTATAACCCTGTGTACACTATATATATTGTATAACCCCGTGTACACTATATATTATATAACCCTGTGTACACTATATATTGTATAACCCCGTGTACACTATATATTGTATAACCCCGTGTACACTATATATTGTATAACCCCGTGTACACTATATATTGTATAACCCTGTGTACACTATATATTGTATAACCCTGTGTACACTATATATTGTATAACCCCGTGTACACTATATATTATATAACCCTGTGTACACTATATATTGTATAACCCCGTGTACACTATATATTATATAACCCCGTGTACACTATATATTGTATAACCCTGTGTACACTATATATTATATAACCCTGTGTACACTATATATTGTATAACCCTGTGTACACTATATATTGTATAACCCCATGTACACTATATATTATATAACCCCGTGTACACTATATATTATATAACCCTGTGTACACTATATATTGTATAACCCTTTGTACACTATATATTGTATAACCCTGTGTACACTATATATTGTATAACCCCGTGTACACTATATATTATATAACCCTGTGTACACTATATATTGTATAACCCTGTGTACACTATATATTGTATAACCCTGTGTACACTATATATTATATAACCCTGTGTACACTATATATTGTATAACCCTGTGTACACTATATATTGTATAACCCTTTGTACACTATATATTATATAACCCTGTGTACACTATATATTGTATAACCCTGTGTACACTATATATTGTATAACCCTGTGTACACTATATATTGTATAACCCTGTGTACACTATATATTGTATAACCCTGTGTACACTATATATTGTATAACCCTGTGTACACTATATATTATATAACCCTGTGTACACTATATATTGTATAACCCCGTGTACACTATATATTATATAACCCTGTGTACACTATATATTGTATAACCCTGTGTACACTATATATTGTATAACCCTGTGTACACTATATATTGTATAACCCTTTGTACACTATATATTATATAACCCTGTGTACACTATATATTGTATAACCCTTTGTACACTATATATTATATAACCCTGTGTACACTATATATTGTATAACCCTTTTTACACTATATATTATATAACCCCGTGTACACTATATATTGTATAATCCTGTGTACACTATGGCCCTCATTTACTATTCTA
Organism: Hyla sarda; assembly: GCF_029499605.1. NCBI lineage: Eukaryota > Metazoa > Chordata > Amphibia > Anura > Hylidae > Hyla > Hyla sarda. The sequence goes on along the minus strand of NC_079191.1, from coordinate 441,496,455 downwards.
AACCCGACTTGTTTTATCGGGTTTTTTTGGCGCATCTTCGTCTGCGACATGTCAGACATCGTGCGCCAGTCTGCGACACGATGCAACATTTTTTCCCGACGGACCCGATGTGGATTCTCCCAAACCCGAAAAAGGGGCGTAACCCGACATTTCTGAGCTTTCCCACGTATTTATAAAGGTTTCCAACCCGAATTTGTTGAATTGTTGTGGATTTTTTCCCGACAACTCAGAGGAGTTGGAAACCAAAACCTACAAAACCCACGTGCGACAAACAGGATGCAACATAATAATAAATACCAGGGAAAAAAGCAGTCGGGTAAGAAAGCAACATAGACTTACAACCCGATTTTCTAAGTAAATGAGGGCCTATATATTGTATAACCCTGTGTACACTATATATTATATAACCCCATGTACACTATACATTGTATAATCCTGTGTACACTATATATTATATAACCCTGTGTACACTATATATTGTATAACCCCGTGTACACTATATATTATATAACCCTGTGTACACTATATATTGTATAACCCTGTGTACACTATATATTGTATAACCCTGTGTACACTATATATTATATAACCCTGTGTACACTATATATTGTATAACCCTGTGTACACTATATATTGTATAACCCTGTGTACACTATATATTATATAACCCCGTGTACACTATATATTGTATAACCCCGTGTACACTATATATTGTATAACACTGTGTACACTATATATTGTATAACCCTGTGTACACTATATATTGTATAACCCCGTGTACACTATATATTGTATAACCCTGTGTACATTATATATTGTATAACCCCATGTACACTATATATTGTATAACCCCGTGTACACTATATATTGTATAACCCTGTGTACACTATATATTGTATAACCCTGTGTACACTATATGTTGTATAACACTGTGTACACTATATATTGTATAACCCTGTGTACACTATATGTTGTATAACCCTGTGTACACTATAGATTCTATAACCCTGTGTACACTATATATTGTATAACCCTGTGTACACTATATATATTATATAACCCTGTGTACACTATATATTATATAACCCCGTGTACGCTTTATATTGTTTAACCCCGTGTACACTATATATTGTATAACCCTGTGTACACTATATATTGTATAACCCCGTGTACACTATATATTGTATAACCCCGTGTACACTATATATTGTATAACCCCGTGTACACTATATATTGTATAACCCTGTGTACACTATATATTGTATAACCCTGTGTACACTATATATTGTATAACCCCGTGTACACTATATATTATATAACCCTGTGTACACTATATATTGTATAACCCCGTGTACACTATATATTATATAACCCCGTGTACACTATATATTGTATAACCCTGTGTACACTATATATTATATAACCCTGTGTACACTATATATTGTATAACCCTGTGTACACTATATATTGTATAACCCCATGTACACTATATATTATATAACCCTGTGTACACTATATATTATATAACCCTGTGTACACTATATATTGTATAACCCTGTGTACACTATATATTGTATAACCCCGTGTACACTATATATTATATAACCCTGTGTACACTATATATTGTATAACCCCGTGTACACTATATATTATATAACCCCGTGTACACTATATATTGTATAACCCTGTGTACACTATATATTATATAACCCTGTGTACACTATATATTGTATAACCCTTTGTACACTATATATTATATAACCCTGTGTACACTATATATTGTATAACCCCGTGTACACTATATATTATATAACCCTGTGTACACTATATATTGTATAACCCTGTGTACACTATATATTGTATAACCCTGTGTACACTATATATATTATATAACCCTGTGTACACTATATATTGTATAACCCTGTGTACACTATATATTGTATAACCCTTTGTACACTATATATTATATAACCCTGTGTACACTATATATTGTATAACCCTGTGTACACTATATATTGTATAACCCTGTGTACACTATATATTGTATAACCCTGTGTACACTATATATTGTATAACCCTGTGTACACTATATATTGTATGACCCTGTGTACACTATATATTATATAACCCTGTGTACACTATATATTGTATAACCCCGTGTACACTATATATTATATAACCCTGTGTACACTATATATTGTATAACCCTGTGTACACTATATATTGTATAACCCTGTGTACACTATATATTGTATAACCCTTTGTACACTATATATTATATAACCCTGTGTACACTATATATTGTATAACCCTTTGTACACTATATATTATATAACCCTGTGTACACTATATATTGTATAACCCTTTTTACACTATATATTATATAACCCCGTGTACACTATATATTGTATAATCCTGTGTACACTATGGCCCTCATTTACTATTCTAAACCCGACTTGTTTTATCGGGTTTTTTTGGCGCATCTTCGTCTGCGACATGTCAGACATCGTGCGCCAGTCTGCGACACGATGCAACATTTTTTCCCGACGGACCCGATGTGGATTCTCCCAAACCCGAAAAAGGGGCGTAACCCGACATTTCTGAGCTTTCCCACGTATTTATAAAGGTTTCCAACCCGAATTTGTTGAATTGTTGTGGATTTTTTCCCGACAACTCAGAGGAGTTGGAAACCAAAACCTACAAAACCCACGTGCGACAAACAGGATGCAACATAATAATAAATACCAGGGAAAAAAGCAGTCGGGTAAGAAAGCAACATAGACTTACAACCCGATTTTCTAAGTAAATGAGGGCCTATATATTGTATAACCCTGTGTACACTATATATTATATAACCCCATGTACACTATACATTGTATAATCCTGTGTACACTATATATTATATAACCCTGTGTACACTATATATTGTATAACCCCGTGTACACTATATATTATATAACCCTGTGTACACTATATATTGTATAACCCTGTGTACACTATATATTGTATAACCCTGTGTACACTATATATTGTATAACCCTTTGTACACTATATATTATATAACCCTGTGTACACTATATATTGTATAACCCTTTGTACACTATATATTATATAACCCTGTGTACACTATATATTGTATAACCCTTTTTACACTATATATTATATAACCCCGTGTACACTATATATTGTATAATCCTGTGTACACTATGGCCCTCATTTACTATTCTAAACCCGACTTGTTTTATCGGGTTTTTTTGGCGCATCTTCGTCTGCGACATGTCAGACATCGTGCGCCAGTCTGCGACACGATGCAACATTTTTTCCCGACGGACCCGATGTGGATTCTCCCAAACCCGAAAAAGGGGCGTAACCCGACATTTCTGAGCTTTCCCACGTATTTATAAAGGTTTCCAACCCGAATTTGTTGAATTGTTGTGGATTTTTTCCCGACAACTCAGAGGAGTTGGAAACCAAAACCTACAAAACCCACGTGCGACAAACAGGATGCAACATAATAATAAATACCAGGGAAAAAAGCAGTCGGGTAAGAAAGCAACATAGACTTACAACCCGATTTTCTAAGTAAATGAGGGCCTATATATTGTATAACCCTGTGTACACTATATATTATATAACCCCATGTACACTATACATTGTATAATCCTGTGTACACTATATATTATATAACCCTGTGTACACTATATATTGTATAACCCTGTGTACACTATATATTATATAACCCTGTGTACACTATATATTGTATAACCCTGTGTACACTATATATTATATAACCCTGTGTACACTATATATTGTATAACACTGTGTACACTATATATTGTATAACCCTGTGTACACTATATATTGTATAACCCTGTGTACACTATATATTGTATAACCCCATGTACACTATATATTATATAACCCCGTGTACACTATATATTATATAACCCTGTGTACACTATATATTGTATAACCCTTTGTACACTATATATTATATAACCCTGTGTACACTATATATTGTATAACCCCGTGTACACTATATATTATATAACCCTGTGTACACTATATATTGTATAACCCTGTGTACACTATATATTGTATAACCCTGTGTACACTATATATTATATAACCCTGTGTACACTATATATTGTATAACCCTGTGTACACTATATATTGTATAACCCTTTGTACACTATATATTATATAACCCTGTGTACACTATATATTGTATAACCCTGTGTACACTATATATTGTATAACCCTGTGTACACTATATATTGTATAACCCTGTGTACACTATATATTGTATAACCCTGTGTACACTATATATTGTATGACCCTGTGTACACTATATATTATATAACCCTGTGTACACTATATATTGTATAACCCCGTGTACACTATATATTATATAACCCTGTGTACACTATATATTGTATAACCCTGTGTACACTATATATTGTATAACCCTGTGTACACTATATATTGTATAACCCTTTGTACACTATATATTATATAACCCTGTGTACACTATATATTGTATAACCCTTTTTACACTATATATTATATAACCCCGTGTACACTATATATTGTATAATCCTGTGTACACTTTGGCCCTCATTTACTATTCTAAACCCGACTTGTTTTATCGGGTTTTTTTGGCGCATCTTCGTCTGCGACATGTCAGACATCGTGCGCCAGTCTGCGACACGATGCAACATTTTTTCCCGACGGACCCGATGTGGATTCTCCCAAACCCGAAAAAGGGGCGTAACCCGACATTTCTGAGCTTTCCCACGTATTTATAAAGGTTTCCAACCCGAATTTGTTGAATTGTTGTGGATTTTTTCCCGACAACTCAGAGGAGTTGGAAACCAAAACCTACAAAACCCACGTGCGACAAACAGGATGCAACATAATAATAAATACCAGGGAAAAAAGCAGTCGGGTAAGAAAGCAACATAGACTTACAACCCGATTTTCTAAGTAAATGAGGGCCTATATATTGTATAACCCTGTGTACACTATATATTATATAACCCCATGTACACTATACATTGTATAATCCTGTGTACACTATATATTATATAACCCTGTGTACACTATATATTGTATAACCCTGTGTACACTATATATTATATAACCCTGTGTACACTATATATTGTATAACCCTGTGTACACTATATATTATATAACCCTGTGTACACTATATATTGTATAACACTGTGTACACTATATATTGTATAACCCTGTGTACACTATATATTGTATAACCCTGTGTACACTATATATTATATAACCCCGTGTACACTATATATTGTATAACACTGTGTACACTATATATTGTATAACCCTGTGTACACTATATATTGTATAACCCCGTGTACACTATATATTGTATAACCCTGTGTACATTATATATTGTATAACCCCATGTACACTATATATTGTATAACCCCGTGTACACTATATATTGTATAACCCTGTGTACACTATATGTTGTATAACACTGTGTACACTATATATTGTATAACCCTGTGTACACTATATGTTGTATAACCCTGTGTACACTATAGATTCTATAACCCTGTGTACACTATATATTGTATAACCCTGTGTACACTATATATATTATATAACCCTGTGTACACTATATATTATATAACCCCGTGTACGCTTTATATTGTTTAACCCCGTGTACACTATATATTGTATAACCCTGTGTACACTATATATTGTATAACCCTGTGTACACTATATATTGTATAACCCTGCGTACACTATATATTGTATAACCCTGTGTACACTATATTGTATAACCCTGTGTACACTATATATTATATAACCCTGTGTACACTATATATTATATAACCCCGTGTACACTATATATTATATAACCCTGTGTACACTATATATTGTATAACCCTGTGTACAGTGGCGGATCCAGGGGGGGGGGCAATTGCCCCCCCCCCCCCCCGAGATTGCTGCCCCTCCCGATACTATATTAGTGATGAGCGGGAGCGGTCAACCCCGGCTACACTGTGTCCTCACCTGCAGCGTGTGAACCACCAGGGACACCATTCTCTGCAGAACACCATTCTCTGCAGGACACCATTCTCTGCAGGACACCATTCTCTGCAGGACACCATTCTCTGCAGGACACCATTCTCTGCAGGCCGCGCGGGCTGCCTGTCAGTGCTGAGAATTCTCCGGCCTCAGCATCATTCAGTCTGCAGTCATTACACTGTGCAGGGGCTGGGAAGAGATAAGCTCCTACCCCTCTCACTCCTCTGTATTTCCTGCAGGCAGGGCTCAGCTTACTGCCCTCCACCACAGGCCCGGACACCCACCCAATGCCTCCAGACTAGGGATCGACCGATATCGTTTTTTTAGGGCCGATACCGATACCGATAATCGGTGCAGGTTAGGGACGATAGCCGATAACTTATACCGATATTTCGGTATAAGTTATCGGCTATTTAACCCCCTGCGACACCGCTGCAGATCATTGATTTAAAGCGGGCGCTTTAAATCAATGATCTGCAGTGGCTTTTGCGGGGCCATAGGCCGTTGCCGCCACCACCCGCTTCTCTCCCCTACCTGCCAGGGTGCTCCGGGCCATCCATCCATCATTCCTGTAGTGTCCGGGGGCGTTCCGGGTGGAGGGTGGTCCGGTCCGGGCTGTCCTTCTTCTCCGGCGGGCCTCTTCTCCACTCCGGGCAGGCTCCGGCCTAGTACGCTGCATAGACGTCGCTGCGCAGTGACGCCTGTGCGCAGCGACGCACCTGACGTCACGGCGTAGTGGCGTCTATGCAGCATACTAGGCCGGAGCCTGCCCGGAGTGGAGAAGAGGCCCGCCGGACCGGACCACCCTCCACCCGGAACGCCCCCGGACACTACATGAAGGAAGGATGGCCTGGACCACCCCCATTACGAGAAAGTTTAATTTTTTTATTCACTCGGAGGGTGGGGGAGGGGCCCGACCGATATAGCGGTATGGGAAAAAATCCATACCGGTATACCGCCTAGCATCACGGTGGGGGGTGCAACGCGGTGCGGTGGGTCGGAGGTGCGGTGCGGCGGGTCGGGGGGGGTGGCGGTCGCGGTGCGGTGGGGGCGGTGCGGGGGGCATTATCGGCTTATCGGCAAGATAATTGCCGATACCGATAATGCCCAAAATCGTGATTATCGGCCGATAATATCGGCCATACCGATAATCGGTCGATCCCTACTCCAGACCCCCCTGCCCATCCTGATGCTGCCCTTCATGGTAAGTAACTTTGGGGTGAAGAGGAGGAAGGGGGGGGGGGGGGGAGACAGGTAAAGGAGAACTCTTATCAGTGTTTCCCAGCAGAGGCCTCTAACTATAGTAAAACTACAACTCCCAGCATTTATTTGGCTTTGTGGTCATACTGGGAGTTGTAGTTTTACAACAGCTGGAGGCACCCTGGTTGGGGAACACTGATCTATCTGTCTTTCTATTTCCTATCTATCTCTCATATCTATCTATCTATCTATCTATCTCATATCTATGTATCTATCTATCTATCTATCTATCTCATATCTATCTATCTATCTATCTATCTCATATCTATCTATCTATCTATCTCATATCTATCTATCTATCTATCTATCTATCTATCTCATATCTATCTATCTATCTATCTATCTATCTCATATCTATCTATCTATCTATCTATCTATCTCATATCTATCTATCTATCTATCTAAAAAATCCAAATAAAAGCAGCACATCAACAATTGTAGATATAGGTAGATTCGGGGTGCTCGCATAGTTGGAGCCTGGGTCCACCGGTTCCTTAATCCAAATACGAAAAATAGGATGCAGCACACCACAAATTGCAATCAGGAGTGTTGGTTTATTCCATAACGTGCAGAGGACAACGTTTCGCCAGCCTCACGCTGGCTTTCTCAAATGAGAAAGCCAGCGTGAGGCTGGCGAAACGTTGTCCTCTGCACGTTATGGAATAAACCAACACTCCTGATTGCAATTTGTGGTGTGCTGCATCCTATTTTTCATATCTATCTATCTCCTATCTATCTATCCATCTCATATCTATCTATCCATCTCATATCTATCTATTATCTATCTCATATCTATCTATCTCATATCTATCTATCTATCTATCTATCTCATATCTATCTATCTATCTATCTATCTATCTCATGTCCATCCCACTGCTGCCAGCATCTATTTTTCATTTACTTACAGCCTATTTAGACGCCGAGACAGAGGATAAGTTATAGATTGTGGGGGATCCGAGTGCTAGGACCCCCTACAATCTCCCGAACAGGGCCCCTGCAGTCTGCTGGAAGGGGGTGCTGAACCCTGCACGGAGCTTCTTGCGGGGGACATTGGAATGGCCAATTCTGGCAGACTGACAGGGTCCCGTTATGTGCCCCTCACTTATAATGCCCCCCTGTCATGTGCCCCTCACTTATAATGCCCCCCTGTCATGTGCCCCGCACTTATAATGCCCCCTCTGTCATGTGCCACTCACTTATAATGCCCCCCTGTCATGTGCCCCTCACTTATAATGCCCCCCTGCCATGTGCCCCTCACTTATAATGCCCCTCACTTATAATGCCTCCCTGTCATGTGCCGCTAACAAATAATGTGCTCTGATTTATAATGCCCTCCTTTTCTGTGCCCCTTACTTAAAATGCCCCCTGAGGGTGCGGGACAGGAGGCATTATATGTGAGGGGAACATAACGGGGCATTAAAAGTCTAAGCACATTATATATTAGCGGCCCAAGACAGGGGGGCATTATAAGTGAGGGGCCCAAGACAGGGGGGCATTATAAGTTAGGGGCACATGACAGGGGGGCATTATAAGTGAGGGGCACATGACAGGGGGGCATTATAAGTGAGGGGCACATGACAGGGGGGCATTATAAGTGAGGGGCACATGACAGGGGGGCATTATAAGTGAGGGGCACATGACAGGGGGGCATTATAAGTGAGGGGCACATGACAGGGGGGCATTATAAGTGAGGGGCACATGACAGGGGGGCATTATAAGTGAGGGGCACATGACAGGGGGGCATTATAAGTGAGGGGCACATGACAGGGGGGCTCCTCACGTATAATGCCCCCGTCATGTGCCCCTCCCATTTAATGCCCCCTGTCATGTGCCCCTCACATTTAATGCCCCCTGTCATGCGCCGCTTACTTAAAATGCCCCCTGAGGGTGCAGGACACGGGGCATTATATGTGAGGGGAACATAACGGGGCATTAAATGTGAGGGGCATATGACAGGGGCCATTAAATGTGAGGGGCACATGAAGGGGGCATTATAAGTTAGGCGCACTGTCACGATCACACCCTATCGGTCCAGCCAAGACATTAGAGAGAGTGTGATGGTGCAAGGGTTAAAGCCGCCAGACCTCTGGGTATCCACTACTAGTCCCAGCAAGTCACCAAATTAACCCTTAGATAAACGTGTTTCCACCAAAGCTGCCTTCAGAAAGGTGAGCTCATATATTTAGAGATCAAAGACCAGAGCTGATCAATTAAACATTTAATCTGATAAAAGGTATCACAGTGCTATATATGTAAAAATACAGAAACAAATGACATACAGTTACAAAAATATATAAAAGAGTTTTGCAAGACAAGTTCAGAAAACAAAAGATGAAGTTCTTACAGCATGATGATATCAGTCCATGAGAGTGAGTTCCAGCTGTTCTTAGGATGGTCTTGTCAGCTTGTGGCACAACATTCACACTCAGTCTAGCATTGTTTTTTATATCATATCTGCTTTCTTGGGAGGGAGACTCCATTCCCCCCTCCCTTCTGATCCCACCAGAGGGTCTTCTCTCTTCCTGGCCCCTTAGCTGTTTGATTATAGGATGGGACCAGAGTGCATGACTTCAAAAAAGCCTTTGACTTCAAAAGGAGATGTAAACAAACAGCCAGACCCCCAATAAAATGCAATACACAAACCCACAGTCTGAATGACCTCTCACCCATGGCTTGGATAATACATCACACAGTTATAATTATAATACACATATAGGATTTTAATAATCAGGCCTTGGGCCTGACAGGCACATAACAGGGGGCATTAAATGTGAGGGGCACATGACAGGGGGCATTAAATGTGAGGGGCACATGACAGGGGGGCATTATAAGTGAGGGGCACATAACAGGCCCTCCCTTATAATGCCCCCCTGTCTTGGGCCCCTCACTTATAATGCCCCCCTGTCTTGGGCCGCTAACATATAATGCACTTCAACTTATAATGCCCCCTGTTATGTGCCCCTTACTTATAATGCACCCTGAAGGGGCAGGACAGGGGGCATTATATGTGAGGGGAACATTACAGGGGCATTATATGTGAGGGGCACATGATAGGGGGGCATTATAAGTGAGGAACCCCCTGTCATGTGCCCCTCACATATAATGCCCCCCCTGTCATGTGCCCCTAACATATAATGTGCCCTGTCTTATAATGCCCCCTGTTATGTTTCCCTCACTTATAATGCCCCCTGAGGGAGCAGGATTGGGGGGCATTATATGTGAGGGGAACATTGCATGGGCATTTTATGTGAGGGGCAAAGCACAGGGGGCATTATATGGTAGGGGCACAGGACAGAGGGCATTATTATTATGAGGGGAACAGGACAGGTCATAGTTATATGTGGGGGCACAGGATGGGGCATTACTACTATATATGAGGGGCACAGAGTATAAGGAATTTCTGGGGTAGTACGGTTTTTCATTAGCCACACCACATCACGGTATTGTATTCAGAGGGATATTTAGAGCGTACAGTGTGTGGTAGTATTATATTCAGAGGGTACAGTGTGTGGCAGTATAATATTCTGAGGGTACAGTGAGTGGGCAGTATTATATTCAGGGGTACAGTGTGTGGCAGTATTATATTCTGGGGTACAGTGTGTGGCAGTATTATATTCTGAGGGTATAGTGTGTGGGCAGTATTATATTCATGGATACAGTGTGTGGCAGTATTATATTCTGGGGTACAGTGTGTGGCAGTATTATATTCAGAGGGTACAGTGTGTGGCAGTATTATATTCTGAGGGTACAGTGTCTGGGCAGTATTATATTCAGGGGTACAGTGTGTGGCAGTATTATATTCAGGGGTACAGTGTGTGGCAGTATTATATTCTGGGGTACAGTGTGTGGCAGTATTATATTCTGAGGGTACAGTGTGTGGCAGTATTCTGAGGTTACAGTGTGCGGCAGTATTATATTCATTGGGTACAGTGTGTGGCAGTATTATATTCAGAGGGTACAGTGTGTGGTAGTATTATATTCAGTGGGTACAATGTGTGGCAGTATTATATTCAGTGGGTACAGTGTGTGGCAGTTTTATATTCAGTTGGTACAGTGTGTGGCAGTATTATATTCAGTTGGTACAGTGTGTGGCAGTATTATATTAAGAGGGTACAGTGTGTGGCAGTATTATATTCAGTTGGTACAGTGTGTGGCAGTATTATATTCAGTGGGTACAGTGTGTGGCAGTATTATATTCAGTTGGTACAGTGTGTGGCAGTATTATATTCAGTTGGTAAAGTGTGTGGCAGTATTATATTCAGTGGGTACAGTGTGTGGCAGTATTATATTCAGAGGGTACAGTGTGTGGCAGTATTATATTCAGTGGGTACAATGTGTGGCAGTATTATATTCAGTGGGTACAGTGTGTGGCAGTATTATATTCAGTTGGTACAGTGTGTGGCAGTATTATAGTCAGTTGGTACAGTGTGTGGCAGTATTATATTCAGAGGGTACAGTGTGTGGCAGTATTATATTCAGAGGGTACAGTGTGTGGCAGTATTATATTCAGAGGGTACAGTGTGTGGCAGTATTGTATTCAAAGGGTAAAGTGAGTTGTAGTATATCCCGGAGGGTACAGTGTGTCAGAATTATATTCAAAGGATATGGTGTTTGGCAGTATTATAATAATACTTGTTTTCATATAGAGGATCAGAATCTGCTGACATAGTGAGGAGCCATCTGGGCATCAAGTTCTTCAGCGAGAACTTTAGCTGGATCCGGTGGTATGTACCATCTGAATAAGATAAGGAAAGACTATAGAGAAGACGTCACCTGTAGTCACTGATATCATTGTATATTCTCCTCACTATAGAGAAGACGTCACCTGTAGTCACTGATATCATTGTATATTCTCCTCACTATAGAGAAGACGTCACCTGTAGTCACTGAGATCATTGTGTATTGTCCTCACTATAGAGAAGACGTCACCTGTAGTCACTGATATCATTATGTATTCTCCTCTCTATAGAGAAGACGTCACCTGTAGTCACTGATATCATTGTGTATTCTCCTCACTATAGAGAAGAGGTCACCCGTAATCACTGATCTCATTGTGTATTCTCCTCACTATAGAGATGTCACCTGTAATCACTGATATCATTGTGTATTCTCCTCACTATAGAGAAGACGTCACCTGTAGTCACTGATATCATTGTGTATTGTCCTCACTATAGAGAAGACGTCACCTGTAGTCACTGATATCATTGTGTATTCTCCTCACTATAGAGAATACGTCACCTGTAGTCACTGAGATCATTGTGTATTGTCCTGACTGTCCCATCAGAGCTGTAGTCACTTGTAAGTTTTGCAGTAATGATGGGTGAAACAACAACTCCCAGCATCTCCTCACCACTACTTAGGTCATACTGGGAGCTGTAGTTTTAAATGGTAAAAATTTCTTTAGCACTTTCCCATTCTGTGGTAATTGGTATATTTGATTATTATTCTGGATACATTTAAGAATATTGTAAGTTCTTTAAGCAACACCTTATTTTCTGTCCACCAACGGAAAATTCTCTAATAGTGCCCCTCCCGAGACTGGACTCTGGATCCGCTCCTGCCTGTGTACACTATATATTATATAACCTTGTGTACACTATATATTATATAACCCTGTGTACACTATATATTGTATAACCCTGTGTACACTATATATTGTATAACCCTGTGTACACTATATATTGTATAACCCTGTGGACACTATATATTGTATAACCCTGTGTACACTATATATTGTATAACCCTGTGTACACTATATATTGTATAACCCCGTGTACACTATATATTGTATAACCCAGTGTACACTATATATGGTATAACCCTGTTCACACTATATATTGTATAACCCTGTGTACACTATATATTATATAACCCTGTGTACACTATATATTGTATAACCCGTGTACACTATATATTGTATAACCCCATGTACACTATATATTATATAACCCCGTGTACACTATATATTGTATAACCCCGTGTACACTATATATTGTATAACCCTGTGTACACTATATATTGTATAACCCTGTGTACACTATATATTGTATAACCCCGTGTACACTATAAATTGTATAACCCCGTGTACACTATATATTATATAACCCTGTGTACACTATATATTGTATAACCCCGTGTACACTATATATTGTATAACCCTGTGTACACTATATATTGTATAACCCTGTGTACACTATATATTGTATAACCCTGTGTACACTATATATTGTATAACCCTGCGTACACTATATATTGTATAACCCTGTGTACACTATATATTGTATAACCCGGTGTACACTATATATTTTATAACCCTGTGTACACTATATATTGTATAACTCCGTGTACACTATATATTATATAACCCAGTGTACACTATATATTGTATAACCCCGTATATACCAGCTGTACACAGGATCTGTATATCATAAAGATGATTATATACAGGAACATGTAGAGGTACATACAAGTTGAACACAGAATCTATCTACCATAAAAGTGATTATATTCAGGACCATATAGAGGTAGATACCAGCTGTACACAGGATCTGTATACTATATAAGTGATTATATACAGGACCATAAAGTGGTAGATACCAGCTGTACACAGGATCTGTATATCATATAGATGATTATATACAGGAACATGTAGAGGTACATACAATCTGAACACAGAATCTATATACCATAAAAGTGATTATATTCAGGACCATATAGAGGTAGATACCAGCTGTACACAGGATCTGTATACTATATAAGTGGTTATATACAGGACCATATAGTGGTATATACCAGCTGTACACAGGATTTGTATATCATATAGATGATTATATACAGGAACATGTAGAGGTACATACAAGCTGAACACAGAATCTATATACCATAAAAGTGATTATATTCAGGACCATATAGAGGTAGATACCAGCTGTACACAGGATCTGTATTCTATATAAGTGATTATATTCAGGACCATATAGAGGTAGATACTAGCTGTACACAGAATCTATATGCCATATAAGTGATTATAAACAGGACCATATAGAGGTAGATTCCAGCTATACACAGAATATGTATACCATATAAGTGATTGTATGCAGGACAATATAGAGGTAGATACCAACTGTACAAAGGATCTATATACAATATAAGTGATTACAGTGGAGCAAAAAAGTATTTAATCAGCCACAAATTGTGCAAGTTCTCCCCCTTATAAAGATGAGAGGCTGTAATTTCCATCATAGGTTATAACCTCAACTATGAGAGACGGAATGAGAAAAAAATCCATAATATCACATTGTCTGATTTTTTAAGAATTTATTTGCAACTTATGGTGGAAAATAAGTATTTGGTCAATAACAAAAGTTCATCTCAATACTTTGTTATATACCCTTTGTTGACAATGACAGAGGTCACACATTCTCTGTAAGTCTTCACAAGGTTTTCACACACTGTTGCTGGTATTTTGGCCCATTCCTCCATGCAGATCTCCTCTAGAGCAGTGATGTTTTGGGGCTGTCGCTGGGCAACATGAACTTTCAACTCCCTCCAAAGGTTTTCTGTGGGGTTGAGATCTGGAGACTGGCTAGGCCACTCCAGGACCTTGAAATGCTTCTTATGAAGCCACTCCTTCATTGCCCGGGCGGTGTGTCATGCTGAAAGACCCAGACACATTTCATCTTCAATGCTGATCCTTTGGATAGGAAATAAGATGTCTAGCAGCAGAGTGCCCCTTTAAGGAGTACTTCAGGACAAAACACACTGCTGCACAGCCTATTAATGGCCTAGGTGGAACAGCTGAGCCACAATAGGATGAGTCAAGTGCAGGAAACAGGAAGAGGATCGCTGCGGAATACCAGAGGCACCGGGGGAGTGACAAGAGGTAGGTTCTGTTTTTTTTTTTAAACCCTGGCATTCTGTTTGGGTAGTTTGGGTCAATTTGCTCCTAGGATCAGATTCTTCTAATGTATCCTCTCCATAATACATGTTGGAAGGAAGGTCTGTGTGTTCAGTACAGCGGATCATATCCTTTGATATTCATTTGGGATTTACCTGAAAAATTCTAATTTGGATGAATCCAAATTCTTTGCGTAATTCATTGTGAGTTTGCTATGTGAGCTCTGCTTTCTCTATATGTACAGTATGTACACAGCCCATGCAATTCTATACAGTAGGCTACCATGTATTCATTCTCCTCCCTATCCCCAGCCTGCGTGAGCTGCCACCCATGTAAAGTCTCCTCCCTATCTATATCCTGTGTGAGCTGCCATCCATGTATGCTCTCCTCCCTATCCTCAGCCTGTGGGAGCTGTCCTCCATGTGTGCTCTCCTCCCTATCCCCAGCCTGTGTGACCTGTCTTCATGTATTCTCTCCTTCCTATCCCCAGCCTGTGTGAGTTGTCCTCCATGTATGCTCTCTTCCCTATTTACAGCTTGTGTGAGCTGTCCTCCATGTATGCTCTTATACCTATCTACATCCTGTGTGAGCTGCCCTCCATGTATGCTCTCCTCCCTATCTACAGCCTGTGTGAACTGCTCTCCATGTATGCTCTCCTCCCTATCCCCAGCCTGTGTGAGCGGCCCTCCATGTATGCTCATCTCTCTATCCCCAGCCTGTGTGAGTTGTCCTCCATGTATGTTCTCTTCCCTATTTACAGCTTGTGTGAGCTGTCCTCCATGTATGCTCTCATACCTATCTAGATCCTGTGTGAGCTGTCCTCCATGTATGCTCTCCTCCCTATCTACAGCCTGTGTGAACTGCCCTCCATGTATGCTCTCCTCCCTATCCCCAGCCTGTGTGAGCTGCCCTCCATGTATGCTCTCCTCTCTATCCCCAGCCTGTGTGAGCTGTCCTCCATGTATGCTCTCCTCCCTATCCCCAGCTTTTGTTAGATATCCTCCATGTATGCTCTCTTCCCTATTTACAGCTTGTGGGAGCTGTCCTCCATGTTTGCTCTCTTTCCTATTTACAGCCTGTGTGAGCTGTCCTCCATGTATGCTCTCCTCCCTATCCCCAGCCTGTGTGAGCTGTCTTCCATGTATGTTCTCTTCCCTATCCCCAGCCTGTGTGAGCTGCCCTCCATGTATGCTCTCCTCCCTATCTACAGCCTTTGTGAGCGGACCTCCACGAATGCTCTCCTCCCTATCTCCAGCCTGTGTGAGCTGTCCTCCATGTATGCTCTCCTCCCTGTACCCAGCCTGTGTGAGCTGTCCTCCATGTATGCTCTCCTCCATATCCCCAGCCTGTGTGAGCTGTCCTCCATGTATGCTCTCCTTCCTATACCCAGACTGTGTAAGCTGTCCTCCATGTATGCTGTCCTTCCTATCCCAGCCTGTGTGAGCTGTCCTTCATGTATGCTTTTCTTTCTATCTACAGTATGTGTGACCTGCCACCCATATGCTTTCCTTTCTCTCCACAATTTTCTCTTCTCCCTATATACAGCCTGTGTGAGCTGTCCTCCATGTATGCTCTCCTCCCTATCCCCAGCCTGTGTGAGCTGCTTTTCATGTATGATCTTCTTTCTCTAAAGGTACAGTATGTACACAGCCCATGCAATTCTATACAGTAATCCATTCTCCTCCCTATCCCCATCCTGCGTGAGCTGCCACCCATGTAAATTCTCCTCCCTATCTATATCCTGTGTGAGCTGTCCTCCGTGTACACTCTCCTCCCTATCCCCAGCATGTGGGAGTTGTCCTCCATGTGTGCTCTCTTCCCTGTCCCCAGCCTGTATGAGTTGTCCTCCATGCATGCTCTCTTCCCTATTTACAGCTTGTGTGAGCTGTCCTCCATGTATGTGCTACTCCCTATCTACAGTCTGTGTGACCTGCCCTCCATGTATGCTTTACTCCCTATCCCCAGCCTGTGTGAGCTGCCCTCCATGTATGCTCTCCTCAGCCTGTGTGAGCTGACCTCTATGTATGCTCTCTTACCTATCTACAGCCTAGAGCCCCCTCTTGATGGGGGAAGCGCTGCTTTGCCTGGCACATGAAAGTTAGACAACCAGCATCTGAACCACTCGCTCAGCCAGCAGCATAAGGAGGAGGTTTGTTACAGTGAGTCATCCCAGTAAGAAGGTGGGGCGTGTGTAGGGCAGGTCAATGGGTGGAGTCAAGGGGACAGCACAATTAGCTTTTAGCTATGGTGGCAAAAAATCCTTTGCACCAACCCTGCCAGGACACAAATTCTCCAGCAGAACACTGCCCATCACACTGCCCCTGCCATCTTGTCTTCTTCCCATAATGCATCTTGGTGCCTTTTCTTCCTCAGGTAAGTGACGCACCCGGCCATCCACATGATGGAGAACGTCATCCATCAGACCAGACACCTTCTTCTAACGCTTCAGTCCCTTCACCTCTGGTTTTATTGTTTTGGCCGATCACTGTATTATTTCCCCCCGCTGTGACCCACATAAGACTGCATGCATTACCAGCCCTTGTCCACCAGGTGGTGCTCTTGCTCCATCTACATTAATGTACGTTTTTTATTTTTCTTCTTCTTCATCTTTTACTCAATTAAATTACATTTCACTTTTCTACATTTGATGTTTTTTTTTTCTTTCTCCTCTCTGCAGCCGTAAAGACCAATATTTATGAGATGTAGAGAGTGGATTAATGGAGAATGGACGGCAGGACGGAGAGGATCTTAGGCGAATAATCTTGCGCGGTGTCTGTGTTATGTGGTGGACGGCTGAGGATGAACATCCATAATCAGACCCAATTATTTGAGCCAAAACAAAACATTTGGCCATTTCCCTGTGTAGCCTTATACAGGGGGCAAAGGTCGCCGGGTGTTTCCGAGGATTTAAAGGGTATATACACGTTATATATACACAGGGTATATACAGTATATATTATCAGCGTCTCAGTTTACCTTATTCTGTGTCATTCTCCAGTCACGTCCAGAGATGAGGGGGGCGCTCCGTCCCAAATTCTGTTATTGGTTCCTACGAGTGCGCAGCTCTGAAGATAAACAGATAAACCATTGTATCAACCTTCAACAAACAATGTAACAATGTATCAGTTTTGCGAATAGATCAGTATTTCACAACCAGCGTTCCTCCAGCTGTTGCAAAACTACAACTTCCAGCATGCCCGGACAGCCTTCGGCTGTCCGGCATGCTGGGAGTTGTAATTTTGCAACAGCTGGAGGCACCCTGGTTGGGAAACACCAGTCAATGAAGCAGAATTACTTTGCAAACAGGATTTGTGACCATTTATTTTGATACGTGGAATAAAATCTTAGAACAAAAACGTAATTTTGTAGAATTTTGTGATATAAATCAAATATCTCTCTGGGATCAGAATATACAGTAGATATACAACCCCCCCCCCCCCTTCAGCTCTATCTGTATACTGCTGCTATCTCTATGGGATCAGGATATATAGTAGTTATACATCTCCCCTCCAGCTCTATCTGTATACTGCTGCTATCTCTATGGGATCAGGATATATAGTAGTTATACACCTCTTCTCCAGCTCTATCTGTATACTGTTACTATCTCTATGGGATCAGGATGTATAGTAGTTATACACCTCCCCTCCAGCTCTATCTGTATACTGTTGCTATCTCTATGGGATCAGGATATATAGTAGTTATACATCCCCTCTAGCTCTATCTGTATACTGCTGCTATCTCTTTGGGATCAGGATATGTAGTAGATATACACCTCCCTCCAGCTCTATCTGTATACTGCTACTGCTATCTCTATGGGATCAGGATATGTAGTAGATATACACCTCCCTCCAGCTCTATCTGTATACTGCTGCTATCTCAATGGGTTCAGTATATGTAGTAGTTATACATCCCCTCTAGCTCTATATGTATACTGCTATCTCTATTGGATCAGGATATGTAGTAGATATACACCTCCCCTCCAGCTCTATCTGTATACTGCTACTGCTATCTCTATGGCATCAGGATATATAGTAGATATACACCTCCTCCAGCTCTATCTGTATACTGCTGCTATCTCTATGGCATCAGGATATATAGTAGATATACACATCCTCCAGCTCTATCTGTATACTGCTGCTTTTATCTCTATGGGATCAGGATATATAGTAGTAATACATCTCCCCTTCAGCTCTATCTTTATACTGTTGCTATCTCTATGGAATCAGGATATATATTAGTTAGACAAATCCCCTCCAGCTCTATCTGTATACTGCCGCTGCTATCTCTATGGGATCAGGAGATATATTAGTTAGACAAATCCCCTCCAGCTCTATCTGTATACTGCTGCTGCTATCTCTATGGGATCAGGATATATATTAGTTAGACAAATCCCCTCCAGCTCTATCTGTATACTGCTGCTGCTATCTCTATGAGATCAGGATATATATAACACATTATACATGGTGTGAACCGCACTTGTAAAAATCCTCATCATATGGCAAGGTCTTTCTGAGTTTAGTGCTATATATACAGTGTAAATATAATATCCATGTACAGTAACCCCCTCACATGCGATGGTCCCGACATATGATAAAATCGACATATGATGCTTTTATATGTCGGGGCCATCGCATTAACTGCTATCCGATAGCGCAAAATGCTTAAGCTGCTGCCAGATAGCAGTTTAAGCATCCCGGACAGGTTCACTTACCTATCCCCGCTGCTCCGGGTCCACTTCGCGATCCCCCGGTGTCTTCTGCATCTTCTCCAGGGTCCGGACCTCGCTTTCCGGCGTCGTTATTATGTCGCTGCGCACGCCGTCCCGGCAACGTAATACCGTCACCAGAAAGCGAGGCCCAGACCCTGGAGAAGATGCGGAAGAAGCCGGAGGATCCCGAAGAAGACGCCGGAGCAGCGGGACAGCATCGGGAGCCCCTGGGACAGCATCGGGAGCGGTGAGGACGCGGTCCGGAGCGGCGGGGACAGGTGAGTATTAAATGCACTTTTTACATTGCACGAATCCCTCAACATACGATGGATTCGACATACGATGGGTCGTTTGGAGCGAATTACCATCGTATGTTGAGGGACCACTGTATTGCTATATATAGTATACATAGCTACATCCGAGCTGAATGTCATTTAGTTATCTCAGCCGTAGGAGATGGGTAGTGTTGGCTCCCATTGAAGAGACCCAGCCGTCAGTCTTACAGGCAATGCACCATGGGAAAAATAAGTATGCAATTTAGCTCTTCTACAAAAGGATGTTACATCCATATAGGAGCCATAGGGGACGGGTAGTATTGTCTCTCATTGAAGAGATGCAGCTGTCTCACCAGCAATACTTCCTAGGAATAAGATTATGCAAATGAGATCTTCTCCTGAAGGGAGAAAACCGTCTCGTTGGCGCCACCTATAGGTTGTTCTGAAAGTCAATGTTAGATCCATAGAAGAGGAATTGTCAGCCAAACCAGAATCTCCTCCAAAAGGAAAAGTCTTCAGAGGGAACATTCAGGGTTCCTCCTAATTGTCTGTACAGAATAGGCTGCGGGATAAATAACACAACATGGGGGGGGGGGGGGAGACTAGTAAATTTGGTAGGGACTTCAATTCAAGTGAATTCAGGTCATGTGACACATTTAGTAAGTGCAGGACCCGATGGTAAAACTACTTTTCTTGTACATTAATTGGAAAAATAACAGACACCCGTATCCCAGTGCACTCCGGGGATGAAGGGGTTACACAGCACCAGTTTCTCCCTGTGCCGGGACAGTCCATTAACGCCATGAAATAATAGCCGGCGCGGCTGGGAGTGAACGCTCCGCTGGGTCACTGATATCTGCAGATTATCGATCGCCCCTAACAAGTTCTGCAGAGCCGGATGATAAGGAGAAGGGATCGGGCCGGGAGCCGAAATCTCTTATAGATTTCCTGTCAGATGGGAGATATCTCCGTGCCAGGTAATGGGCCCCCAAGGGCCGACCCCCCGAAGACTGAGAAGAGGCCAACGGGGGGGGGGGGGGGGGGGAACGGGGGGGGGGCAGCATCGGGGGGAACGTAAGAAGGTAACTACATATAGAGGGTCAATGTATCTGTACATGAGATTAGTGATTTATTAAAAAAGCCTAATAAAGCACTAAAGATTATTCAAAGTATCTTCCTCACACAGTTCCTCCATATGGACATGATGACATCACACAGTTCCTCCATATGGACATGATGACATCACACAGTTCCTCCATATAGACATGATGACATCACACAGTTCCTCCATATGGACATGATGACATCACACAGTTCCTCCATATGGACATGATGACATCACACAGACACAGTTCTTCCATATGACATGATGACATCACACAGTTCCTCCATATGGACATGATGACATCACACAGTTCCTCCATATGGACATGATGACATCACACAGTTCCTCCATATGGACACGATGACATCACACAGTTCCTCCATATAGACATGATGACATCACACAGTTCCTCCATATGGACATGATGACATCACACAGTTCCTCCATATGGACATGATGACATCACACAGTTCTTCCATATGGACATGATGACATCACACAGTTCCTCCATATGGACATGATGACATCACACAGTTCCTCCATATGGACATGATGACATCACACAGTTCCCCTATATGGACATGATGACATCACACAGTTCCTCCATATGGACATGATGACATCACACAGTTCCTCCATATTGACATGATGACATCACACAGTTCCTCCATATGGACATGATGACATCACACAGTTCCTCCATATGGACATGATGACATCACACAGTTCTTCCATATGACATGATGACATCACACAGTTCTCCATATGGACATGATGACATCACACAGTTCCTCCATATAAACATGATGACATCACACAGTTCCTCCATATAGACATGATGACATCACACAGTTCTTCCATATGGACATGATGACATCACTCAGTTCTTCCATATGGACATGATGACATCACACAGTTCTTCCATATAGACATGATGACATCACACAGTTCCTCTATATAGACATGATGACATCACACAGTTCCTCCATATAGACATGATGACATCACACAGTTCCTCCATATGGACATGATGACATCACACAGTTCCTCCATATGGACATGATAACATCACACAGTTCCTCCATATAGACATGATGACATCACACAGTTCCTCCATATGGACATGATGACATCACACAGTTCCTCTATATAGACATGATGACATCATACAGTTCCTCCATATAGACATGATGACATCACACAGTTCCTCCATATGGACATGATGACATCACACAGTTCCTCCATATGGACATGATAACATCACACAGTTCCTCCATATGGACATGATGACATCACACAGTTCCTCCATATAGACATGATGACATCACACAGTTCCTCCATATGGACACGATGACATCACACAGTTCCTCCATATAGACATGATGACATCACACAGTTCCTCCATATGGACATGATGACATCACACAGTTCCTCCATATGGACATGATGACATCACACAGTTCCTCCATATGGACATGATGACATCACACAGTTCCTCCATATGGACATGATGACATCACACAGTTCCTCCATATAGACATGATGACATCACACAGTTCCTCCATATGGACATGATGACATCACACAGTTCCTCCATATGGACATGATGACATCACACAGTTCTTCCATATGGACATGATGACATCACACAGTTCCTCCATATGGACATGATGACATCACACAGTTCCTCCATATGGACATGATGACATCACACAGTTCCCCTATATGGACATGATGACATCACACAGTTCCTCCATATGGACATGATGACATCACACAGTTCCTCCATATAGACATGATGACATCACACAGTTCCTCCATATAGACATGATGACATCACACAGTTCCTCCACATGGACATGATGACATCACACAGTTCCCCTATATGGACATGATGACATCACACAGTTCCTCCATATGGACATGATGACATCACACAGTTCCTCCATATGGACATGATGACATCACACAGTTCCTCTATATGGACATGATGACATCACACAGTTCTTCCATATGGACATGATGACATCACACAGTTCCCCTATATGGACATGATGACATCACACAGTTCCTCCATATGGACATGATGACATCACACAGTTCCTCCATATGGACATGATGACATCACACAGTTCCTCTATATGGACATGATGACATCACACAGTTGCTGCAGATTTGTCGGCTGTACATCCATGATGAAAATCTCAGTACAGTACGACGGACAAGGCAGGAGATGTTTAGGACTTGTAGAAGCGCCAATAGTGGCAGCAGCGCATTACTGAGGGACAGGAGATCATGGGCCTCCTTGTCACCCTGTCCAACACATAATCATCATCTTGACCCCTTTTATGTTTTGTGTCATGGGCTTATGGTCCCCTCTTGTGATTCTAAGGGCTATACGGCTACCCGTGCTCCTACCACCCATCAACTCCACCATGGTTACCAGTGCTCCTACCACCCATCACCTTCACCATGGTTACCAGTGCTCCTACCACCCATCAACTCCCCCATGGATACCAGTGTTCCTACCACCCATCACCTCCACCATGGATACTAGTGCTCCTACCACCCATCACCTCCACCATGGATACCAGTGTTCCTACCACCCATCACCTCCACCATGGATACTAGTGTTCCTACCACCCATCACCTCCACCATGGATACTAGTGTTCCTACCACCCATCACCTCCACCATGGATACTAGTGTTCCTACCACCCATCACCTCCACCATGGATACTAGTGTTCCTACCACCCATCACCTCCACCATGGTTACCAGTGCTCCTACCACCCATCACCTCCACCACCATGGATACCAGTGCTCCTACCACCCATCACCTTCACCATGGTTACCAGTGCTCCTACCACCCATCAACTCCACTACCATGGATACCAGTGTTCCAACCACCCAACACCTCCACCACCATGGATACCAGTGCTCCTACCACCCATCACCTTCACCATGGATACCAGTGCTCCTACCACCCATCAACTCCCCCATGGTTACCAGTGTTCCCACCACCCATCACCTCCACCATGGATACCAGTGTTCCTACCACCCATCACCTCCACCATGGATACCAGTGCTCCTACCACCCATCAACTCCCCCATGGATACCAGTGCTCTTACCACCCATCACCTCCACCATGGATACCAGTGCTCCTACCACCCATCAACTCCCCCATGGATACCTGTGCTCCTACCACCCATCCCCTCCACCACCATGGATACCAGTGCTCCTACCACCCATCAACTTCCCCATGGATACCAGTGTTCCTACCACCCATCACCTCCACTACCATGGATACCAGTGCTCCTACCACCCATCAACTCCCCCATGGATACCAGTGCTCCTACCACCCATCACCTCCACCATGGATACCAGTATCATGAATATCTTGCTTAACCCCAATGCCACTAGGGCTCAATGAAAACATAAATACTCCAAATGGGAACAAGACGTGCCCTGAACACTGACCCAAAGTCACATTGAGGTAACATCATCCTGCTGCCATCCAGTCCACAGTGTCATCCGCTAACTGCACTATAATGACACCTCTGTCCTGCTTGTATTGTATGGACACAATGTGTAACACATTGACCGCAATCTATCTGTATTCTCTTCTCCTTTCTACGACCCCCCCTGACTGACACCATATGGGCACCCACACACTTTACTTCTACGGGAGTTTTTACAACTTAACCAAAATCCAAAACTTCCAAAAAATTCTAAACTTATATTCGTGATAAATGACGCACCGCGGTCTACAGCGGCGGTAAAATGTATTCACAACTTATAGAGTCCGGGCAGAGGCCCCTAATGGTGCCCTCCCCCGTCTGGGCCGATATGTAAATATGTGCAGTGTGTTACCGCCAGATAAACCTGTAATTATACTAGAAGAACAGTGTAAGGTATGACGGCACAAACTCTTTCTACGACATTCATCAGATAAATGGAGAAACAGGAGCGGAACGTATAAAGATGTCAGAAAGAAGCCCCGGAGGGACCATACGGTTATATTTATTATATAAAGAGATTATACTGAATTATTCACAGAAATTCATCAGCTATATACTAGAATGATTTCATAATGTGCATGCGGTATGTATCTAGTGAAAATTACAGTATTCTGTATAGGAGCAGTATTATAGTAGTTATATTCTTGTATATAGGAGGCAGTATTATAGTAGTTATATTCTTGTATATTGGGGCAGTATTATAGTAGTTATATTCTTGTATATAGGAGACAGTATTATAGTAGTTATATTCTTGTATATAGGAGGCAGTATTATAGTAGTTATATTCTTGTATATTGGGGCAGTATTATAGTAGTTATATTCTTGTATATAGGAGCAGTATTATAGTAGTTATATTCTTGTATATAGGAGCAGTATTATAGTAGTTATATTCTTGTATTTAGGAGCAGTATTATAGTAGTTATATTCTTGTATATAGGAGCAGTATTATAGTAGTTATAATCTTGTATATAGGAGCAGTATTATAGTAGTTATAATCTTGTATATAGGAGCAGTATTATAGTAGTTATATTCTTGTATATAGGAGCAGTATTATAGTAGTTATATTCTTGTATATAGGAGGCAGTATTATAGAAGTTATATACTTGTATATAGGAGGCAGTATTATAGTAGTTATATTGTTGTATATAGGAGCAGTATTATAGTAGTTATATTCTTGTATGTAGGAGCAGTATTATAGTAGTTATATTCTTGTATATAGGAGCAGTATTATAGTAGTTATATTCTTGTATGTAGGAGCAGTATTATAGTAGATATAGGAGGCAGTATTATAGTAGCTATATTCTTGTATATAGGAGGCAGTATTATAGTAGTTATATTCTTGTATATAGGAGGCAGTATTATAGTAGCTACATTCTTGTATATAGGAGACAGTATTATAGTAGTTATATTCTTGTATCTAGGAGGCAGTATTATAGTAGTTATATTTTTGTGTATAGGAGCAGTATTATAGTAGTTATATTCTTGTATATAGGAGGTAGTATTATAGTAGATATATTCTTGTATATAGGAGCAGTATTATAGTAGTTATATTCTTATATATAGGAGCAGTATTATAGTAGTTATATTCTTGTATATAGGAGCAGTATTATAGTAGTTATATTCTTGTATATAGGAGTCAGTATTATAGTAGTTATATTCTTGTATATAGGAGGCAGTATTATAGTAGTTATATTCTTGTATATAGGAGCAGTATTATAGTGGTTATATTCTTGTATATAGGAGGCAGTATTATAGTAGTTATATTCTTGTATATAGGAGCAGTATTATAGTAGTTATATTCTTGTATATAGGAGGCAGTATTATAGTAGTTATATTCTTGTATATAGGAGTATTATAGTAGTTATATTCTTGTATATAGGAGCAGTATTATAGTAGTTATATTCTTGTATATAGGAGCAGTATTATAGTAGTTATATTCTTGTATATAGGAGTATTATAGTAGTTATATTCTTGTATATAGGAGTATTATAGTAGTTATATTCTTGTATATAGGAGCAGTATTATAGTAGTTATATTCTTGTATATAGGAGTATTATAGTAGTTATATTCTTGTATATAGGAGCAGTATTATAGTAGTTATATTCTTGTATATAGGAGCAGTATTATAGTGGTTATATTTTTATATATATAGGAGCTGTATTATTGTAGTTATATATAGGAGCAGCATTATAGCAGTTCATTATTAGAGCAATGCTTCATTTCACCTGTGGTGGCGCTGCTTCCAGAGTCCCCAGTTTCCAGATGATTGTTGGGGGTCTCAGCGGTCTGTGATGAGTCCATATGGCGGTATGTATGGATGTATCTGCTGGGGAGACTCCGCGCTTTATTCCCGACACCCCTTATTAGTTACGCCGCCGCCGCCGCCGCGTCTCTTTCATCATCACATGAAACGACTCCATACATTCTACCTAATAGATTTATTTTTGGGGGATTTTGTTAATTTTCGTGAGTGATGTGCGTCTGAATCCCGAGGATAACACTTATCCCGCATTAATAATGTATGGAAGCAGACGCACCCGGATGGCGAATACACATTAACTAATTTAATTTGCAGAGATATCGAATTCTTTAATGATAAAATGACTAATCAGACTCTGTGGTGTTGGGATCCTCGTGACGGATCGCGGTTAACCCTTGCAGTGCGCAGACGGTGATTCTGTATCGTATCCTGTATTGTCCTCAATGGGGGGAAAGCTAAGCTTAAAGGGGTACTCCACTGGAAAACATTTTTATTTATTTAAATCAAATGGTTCCAGAAAGTTAAACAGATTTGTAAACTACCTCTAATTAAAAATCTTTATCCTTCCCATACTTATCAGCTGCTGTATGCTCCACAGGAATTTGGATAGTTCTTTCCAGTCTGACCACTGCGCTCTCTGATGACACCTCTGTTCATGTCAGGAACTGTCCAGAGTAGGAGCAAATCCCCATAGCAAATCACTCCTACTCTGGACAGTTCCTATAATGGACAGAGGTGTCAGCAGAGAGCACTGTGAGCAGACTGGAAAGAACTACACAACTTCCTGTGAAGCATGCAGCAGCTGATAAGTACTGGAAGGATTAAGATTTTTAAATAGAAGTAATTTACAAATCTGTTTAACTTTCTGGCATCAGTTAATTTAAATAAAGAAAATGTTTTCCAGTGGAGTACCCCTTTAATTGTTTTGTCTGCTCGATTATGTTACTGTTCACATTGGTCAAACCAGGGGAATGTGGAATGTTATATAAAGCTTAGTTCACGTATACATTGCAGATTCTATACAGGTCCAGAAAATGAAGCCAGATGGTCTGCTGCATGACTGACACCAATGGAGCCCATTGACATTAAAGGGGTACTCCAACATCAGGTTAAGAACAAACATTTTGCAGAAGCATAAAGCATTTCCGACCTGTCTGCCTCAGTTTTGAAACAACCAAAATTACAATTGTTTTGGGGATCTTAGCCCTGGAATTACTGGTTGAGCAGTAGCTTTAATACTACAATGCCCAGAATGCATTGCTCAGCCTCCCACCTTGCCCGCTCCTTTCCCAAAGCACTCCTACCAGTTCAGTTCCCTCCCGAAAGCTGCTGCAGAACATCTAATTTTGCAGCAGATCGTTGCACATTGAGGTTGTTGCTCCTGCTGTATACATTCCCTGTCTGTTCCTCTTCCTGTGGCATTGCTCAGCACAAGGCAGCATTCTGCAACCCCACATCATTCTATTCTTAATGTCCCAATAAAGATATATATATACATATGTATATGACAGAGGTTGGCTGTAGGACTGGTCAGGAATGATGACATCACCCAGGAGGGGAGGGGCTAAAGCTCAGAGACAAGATCCAGCTGCACCTTCTGAGACAGCAGAGGATGATGTGTTATGTCAGAAGAGAAGGAGGAGATGAAGAACTGCTGAGACAACACCACACTGACAATAAGTGGACTACACAACTTTTTGTCAGGAGAGAGGAAGGAGCCAGGGAGCTGCCGAGACAACACCACACTGATAATTAGAAGATTAAACTACTTCCTCTAAGGAGAAAATGAGGAGCCAGGGAGCTGCTGAGACAACACTGCACTGATAATGAGAGGACTACACAACTTCTTGTCAGGAGAGAGGGGAGCCAGGGAGGTGCTGAGACAACACCACTCTGATAATTAGAGGATTACGTAACTTTCTGTAAGGAGAGAGGGAGGAGCCAGGGAGCTGCTGAGACAACACCACACTGATAATGAGAAGACTACACAACTTCCTGTAAGGGGAGAGGAGGGAGCTGGAAGCCACCAAGATGACACTACACAGTATTGTCACATCTTTTCAAGATGTACTTAATCAAGATCATTATTAAATGTTATTTAAAATAAAATCATAATAAAATTATATATATATATATATATATATATAATGTACAATGTAACTTATCATTTTATGTCATACAGTATTCACATGTTTATATTATACAATGACTAGAAGGAGTTAATATGACGTATTCTTTCACGGTAATGTTTATACCCTCCGAAGTGGCTGCAGTTTATATTCTGCAGTCTTGGCGGTGTTGCGCATTTTTTCTTCCAGCAGCCCGAGTCAATCTCTGCTGGGTCATAAGGGTTAATATTCATGTCATAACCCTATTACTTAGCGATTGCTCCCAGTCTGGTAGATTCCGCTCTGTGTAATTGTGTTTGCTTAGCAGCTTCCGCAGAAGGAAATCTGCGAATAAAAACGTATCCAGGTCGGTCACTGCGGAGGAGACGTTACCCTCGGGATGATACCTTCCTATTTATGTATAATATCGCGGCTTATTTACTACTGTTCTGGCCACTTGTCAGTCTTTACTGTGGTTTAGGTGTTCTATTCATGAAGGTCAGACTGAACAAAGCTGTATGTCAGTGTTTCCAAACCAGGGTGCCTCCAGCTGTTGCAAAACTACAACTCCCAGCATGCCCGGACAGCCGTTGGCTGTCCGGGCATGCTGGGAGATGTAGTTTTGCAACAGCTGGAGGCACCCTGGTTGGGAAACACTGCTCTATAACATTGCTCTCCAACTGTTGCAAAACTACAACTCCCAGCATGCACGTGTCTTTCTTTTACAAACAGCCGTGCTTCCCAACCAGGGTGCCTCCAGCTGTAGCCAATGGCTGTCCAGGCATGCTGGGAGTTGTAGTTTTGCAACAGCTGGAGACACCCTGCTTGGGAAACTTTGCTCCATATCATTGTTTTCCAACCTGTGGCTCTTCAGCCGTTGCAAAATTACAACTCTCAGCATGCCTGGATAGTCGTTGGCTGTTGAGGCATGCTGGGAATGGGTAGTTTGGCAACAGCTGGAGGCACCCTGGTTGGGAAACAATGCACTATATTATTGCTCTCCAGGTGTTGCAAAACTAAAACTCCCAGCATGCCCGTGTCTTTCTTTTACATGGGAGAAACAAACAGCTGTGCTTTCCAACTAGGATGCCTCCAGCTGTAGCCAACGGCTGTCCGGGCATGCTGGGAGTTGTAGTTTTGCAACAGCTGGAGGCACCCTGGTTGGGAAACACTTCTCTATAACATTGCTCTCCAGCTGTTGCAAAACTACAACTCCCAGCATGCACGTGTCTTTCTTTTACAAACAGCCGTGCTTCCCAACCAGGGTGCCTCCAGCTGTAGCCAACGGTTGTCTGGGCATGCTGGGAGTTGTACTTTTGCAACAGCTGGAGACCCCCTGCTTGGGAAACTTTGCTCCATATCATTGTTTTCCAACCTGTGGCTCTTCAGCTGTTGCAAAACTACAACTCTCAGCATGCCTGGATAGTCGTTGGGTGTTGAGGCATGCTGGGAATGGGTAGTTTGGCAACAGCTGGAGGCACCATGGTTGGGAAACATTGTACTATATCATTGCTCTCCAGGTGTTGCAAAACTAAAACTCCCAGCATGCCCGTGTCTTTCTTTTACATGGGAGAAACATACAGCCGTGTTTCTTAGCCAGGGTGCCTCCAGCTGTAGCCAACGGCTTTCTGGGCATGTTTAGAGTTGTAGTTTTGCAACAGCTGGAGGCACCCTCGTTGGGAAACACTGCTCTATATAATTGCTTTTCAGCTGTTGCAAAACTACATCTCTCAGAATGCCCGTGTCTTTCTTTTACAAAGGAGAAACATAGAACCGTGTTTCCCAACCAGGGTGCCTCCAGCTGTAGCCAATGGCTGTCCAGGCATGCTGGGAGTTGTAGTTTTTCGACAGCTGGAGACACCCTGCTTGGGAAACTTTTCTCTATATCATGGTTCTCCAACCTGTGGCTCTTCAGCTGTTGCAAAACTACAACTCTCAGCATACCTGGATAGTTGTTGGTTGTTCAGCCATGCTGGGAATTGTAGTTTTGAAACAGCTGGAGGCACCCTGGTTGGGAAACACTGCTCTATATCATTGCTCTCCAGCTGTTGCAAAACTCCCAGCATGCCCGTGTCTTTCTTTTACATAGGAGAAACATAGAACTGTGTTTCCCAACCAGGGTGCCTCCAGCTGTAGCCAACGGTTGTCTGAACATGCTGGGAGTTGTAGTTTTGCGACAACTGGAGGAACCCTGGTTGGGGATCATTGCTCTATATTATTGTTCTCCAACCTGTGGCTCTTCAGCTGTTGCAAAACTACAACTCCCAGCATGCCCGTGTCTTTCTTTTATATGGGAGAAACATACAGCCGTCTTTCTTAACCAGGGTGCCTTCAGCTGTCCGGGCATGCTGGGAGTTGTAGTTTTGCAATAGCTGGAAGCACCCTGGTTGGGAAAGTTTGCTCAATATCATGGTTCTCCAACTTGTGGCTCTTAAGCTATGGCAAAACTACAACTCCCAGCATGCCCAGACAGGCTTTGGCTGTTCGGGTATGCTGGGAGTTGTAGTTTTGCAACAGCTGGAGGCACCCTGGTTGGGAAACACTGCTCTGTATCATTGTTGTCCAACCTGCAGCTCTTCAGCTGTTGCAAAACTACAACTCTCAGCATTCCCAGATAGTTGTTGGCTGTTCGGACATGCTGGGAATGGTAGTTTTGCAACAGCTGGGGGCACCCTGGATGGGGATCATTGCTCTATATCAGTGGTCTTCAACCTGCACACCTCCAGATGTTGCAAAACTACAACTCCCAGCATGCCCGGAGTTGTAGTTTTGCAACATCTGGAGGTCCGCAGGTTGGCGACCACTGCTCTATATGATTGTTATTAAACTTGTGGCTTCTCAGCTGTGGCAAAACTACAACTCCCAGCATGCCCGCCCATATAAAAGAAAGACACTCATTATATTCCGTCTTTTGTCCTATTATTACTGTATATTCTTACAATGTGTCAGTCTTCACTGTATTTATGGTCTTTTATTCATGTTACTGCCGTGTATGTCACTTTATGGTGAAATAAATACATTGTATAGAATTATCGTTATTAATGCTGCTACATCTTGGATCTATAGGGGGGGGGGGGGAGGGGGGACCCTCATTACAGACCTCGTTATCTCTGCAATTAAGTAGAAATAAGTGACATAAATAATATCCACAATTATCGTGAAGTGCGTAATTAGCGTGAAGCGCAGGGGGAGGGGATAATTTCTCAGGTTGTCTCTAAAATATTATATCAATAAATGAAAATGGGCCTGAAAGACCCTGAACATTCTCTGGTCTTACTGTGAATCCTCATCTTCCCGGCTGTAATGGTGTCTCCAGGGCGTCTTTGTTTCTATCTGACTGTTTCCTAAGTTTTCCTGACAGTGCACAGCAGTTATCACAGATCTAATCGGCATTAAAGAAGCACTCCGGGGTGCAGCATAGGCATAATGTAGAGGTTCTTGTGCTTACCTGTTTTAGCTGGTGTGGCAGGCATGGATTTATCAGCCATACTGGAAATAATTTTGACACTGAAATGATTTCCTAATGTTGCCTACATTTCACATTAATCCTCTGGCTTTGGAGGGAGAGGGTGTGGAGTCTGATTACTGCACCTGGTCATCTAATGAGGCTGCTGATGCTGGAGGTCACAAAGGTGAACTGATTAGACTCATGAGTGTGTTGGCTCATACTTATTCTGGCTTGTATTCTGACTTTTTTGTGTTTTGTACTCCACCATGGTATAGATCCTGATCCATTGCTTTCTGCTTTGTCCCTGGCCTGGTGTGTTGTATTTCTGTGTTTTCTTGTGTGATCCTGTACCTGTGTATCCTGTATAGAGTCCTGAGCTTAGTTATTTGTTCACTCACCTTCATTACTGGTAAACCTGCTGCTATAGCTTCCTGGAAACCTGCTTGTCATTACTCCCATACCTGCCGTATTACTTGTGTACTGAAGCTTTAGTCAGTACTCTATATATACCTGCCATATTAAATGATCCTGGTTCCCTGTTTGTTTGCCCTGACATGTTTTGTGTACAACTACTATATATCGTGATCCCATAAGAGCAGCAGTTATATACAGATAGAGCTAGAGAGGAGGTGTATAACTACTAAATATCCTCATCCCACAGAGATAGCAGTATCTCTAGTGCTGGTCTTGTAGATGACCTGTTTGGTCCTGTAGGTGACCTGTCTGGTCTTGTAGGGGGCAGTGACCTGGCTGGTCATGTAGGGGGCAGTGACCTGTCTGGTCTTGAAGGGGTGGTGACCTGTTTGGTCTTGTAGGGGGGGAAGTGACCTGTCTGGTCTTGTAGGGGGGCAGTGACCTGTCTGGTCTTGTAGGGGACCGTGACCTGTCTGGTGTAGTAGGGGGAGGTGAACTGTCTGGTCTTGCAGGGGCGATAACCTGTCTGGTCTTTCAGGGGGCAGTGACCTGTCTAGTGTTGTAGGGGGCAGTGACCTGTCTGGTCTTGTATGGGGCAGTGACCTGTCTGGTGTAGTAGGGGGAGATGAACTGTCTGGTCTTGCAGGGGCGGTGACCTGTCTGGTCTTTCAGGGGGCAGTGAAATGTCTAGTGTTGTAGGGGGCAGTGACCTGTCTGGTCTTGTATGGGGCAGGGACCTGTCTAGTGTTGTAGGGGGCAGTGACCTGTCTGGTGTTATATGGGGCAGTGACCTGTTTGGACTTGTAGGGGAGAGTGACCTGTCTGGTCTTGTAGGGGTAGGAGACTTGTCTGGTCTTGTAGGGGGCAGTGACCTGTCTGGTGTTGTATGGGGCAGTGACCTGTCTGGTGTTGTATGGGGCAGTGACCTGTCTGGTGTTGTAGGGGGCAGTGAGCTGTCTGGTGTTTTAGGGGACGGTGAACTGTCTGGTCTTGTAGGGGGCGGTGACTTGTCTGGTCTTGTAGGGGCGGTGACCTGTCTGGTCTTGTAGGGGGCGGTGACTTGTCTGGTCTTATAGGGGCAGTGACCTGTCTGGTCTTATAGGGAGCGGACTGGGTGACCTGTCTGGTCTAGTAGGAGGCAGTAACCGGTCTGATCTTGTAGGGAGCGGTGACCTGTCTGGTCTTGTAGGGGGCGGTGACTTGTCTGGTCTTGTAGGGGCAGTGACCTGTCTGGTCTTGTAGGGAGCGGGCTGGGTGACCTGTCTGGTCTAGTAGGAGGCAGCGACTGGTCTGGTCTTGTAGGGAGCGGTGACCTGTCTGGTCTTGTGGAGGGCAGTGACCTGTCTGGTCTTGTAGGGGGCGGTGACCTGTCTGGTCTTGTAGGGGGCGGTGACCTGTCTGGTCTTGTAGGGGGCGGTGACCTGTCTGGTCTTGTAGGGGGTGGTGACCTGTCTGGTCTTGTAGGGGGTGGTGACTGGACTGGTCTTGTAGGGAGCGGTGACCTGTCTGGTCTTGTGGGGGGCAGTGACCTGTCTGGTCTTGTAGGGGGCGGTGACCTGTCTGGTCTTGTAGGGGGCGGTGACCTGTCTGGTCTTGTAGGGGGTGGTGACTGGACTGGTCTTGTAGGGAGCGGTGACCTGTCTGGTCTTGTGGGGGGCAGTGATCTGTCTGGTCTTGTAGGGGGCAGTGACCTGTCTGGTCTTGTAG
Organism: Hyla sarda; assembly: GCF_029499605.1. Classification (NCBI taxonomy): domain Eukaryota; kingdom Metazoa; phylum Chordata; class Amphibia; order Anura; family Hylidae; genus Hyla; species Hyla sarda. Next base: position 441,461,690 of record NC_079191.1, on the reverse strand, counting down.
GGGGCAGTGACCTGTCTGGTCTTGTAGGGGGCGGTGACCTGTCTGGTCTTGTAGGGGGCGGTGACCTGTCTGGTCTTGTAGGGGGTGGTGACCGGACTGGTCTTGTAGGGGGCAGTGACCGGTCAGGTCTTGTAGGGAACGGTGACTGGTCTGGTCTTGTAGGTGGCGGTGACCTGTCTGGTCTTGTGGGGGGCAGTGACCTGTCTAGTCTTGTGGGGGGCAGTGACCTGTCTGGTCTTGTAGGGGGCAGTGACCTGTCTGGTCTTGTAGGGGGCAGTGACCTGTCTGGTCTTGTAGGGGGCAGTGACCTGTCTGGTCTTAAAGGGGGCAGTGACCTGTCTGGTCTTAAAGGGGGCAGTGACCTGTCTGGTCTTGTAGGGGGCAGTGACCTGTCTGGTCTTATGCTTAAGTTACTGAGGACAGGGCAGCTTGTGACAGTACATGGAGGATATATGTATTTTTGTTACATCCTTGTTTTGTTCTTGCTTCAGGGGAAATGTATAAACTGTGACAGAGGAACAAAGAGACTGCGAGATACATTTATAAATCACTGGAGACTCATGTGTAGCCGAACCTGAGCATTAAACATTCATGACCCGGATACAGAGTCCTAAGCGTCTCCTGCACAACCTGAACCCAACATTAATCTCAGCTGCATCGACATTTACCAGCATACTGAATACCGCCAGACACTGCCAGGGATAGTCATGAGGAGAGCAACAAGATCAGCAGCTGCCAAACTCGTGGACTGGATATAATCTACAGATGTTTAACTACATCGGGAGCAGTATTACATAAGAAAGTAATCATATTCTTGTGTATAGGAGCGTATTATAGTAGTTATATTCTTGTATATAGGAGCAGTATTATAGTAGTTATATTCTTGTATATAGGAGCAGTATTATAGTAGTTATATTCTTGTATATAGGAGCAGTATTATAGTAGTTATATTCTTGTATATAGGAGCAGTATTATAGTAGTTATATTCTTGTATATAGGAGCAGTATTATAGTAGTTATATTCTTGTACATAGGAGCAGTATTATAGTAGTTATATTCTTGTATATAGGAGCAGTATTATAGTAGTTATATTCTTGTATATAGGAGGCAGTATTATAGTAGTTATATTCTTGTATATAGGAGCAGTATTATAGCAGTTATATTCTTGTATATAGGAGCAGTATTATAGTAGTTATATTCTTGTATATAGGAGCAGTATTATAGTAGTTATATTCTTGTATATAGGAGCAGTATTATAGTAGTTATATTCTTGTATATAGGAGGCAGTATTATAGTAGTTATATTCTTGTATATCGGGGACAGTATTATAGTAGTTATATTCTTGTATATAGGAGCAGTATTATAGTAGTTATATTCTTGTACATAGGAGCAGTATTATAGTAGTTATATTCTTGTATATAGGAGCAGTATTATAGTAGTTATATTCTTGTATATAGGAGGCAGTATTATAGTAGTTATATTCTTGTATATAGGAGCAGTATTATAGCAGTTATATTCTTGTATATAGGAGCAGTATTATAGTAGTTATATTCTTCTATATAGGAGCAGTATTATAGTAGTTATATTCTTGTATATAGGAGCAGTATTATAGTAGTTATATTCTTGTATATAGGGGACAGTATTATAGTAGTTATATTCTTGTATATAGGAGCAGTATTATAGCAGTTATATTCTTGTATATAGGAGACAGTATTATAGCAGTTATATTCTTGTACATAGGAGCAGTATTATAGTAGTTATATTCTTGTATATAGGAGCAGTATTATAGTAGTTATATTCTTGTATATAGGAGGCAGTATTATAGTAGTTATATTCTTGTATATAGGAGCAGTATTATAGCAGTTATATTCTTGTATATAGGAGCAGTATTATAGTAGTTATATTCTTCTATATAGGAGCAGTATTATAGTAGTTATATTCTTGTATATAGGAGCAGTATTATAGTAGTTATATTCTTGTATATAGGGGACAGTATTATAGCAGTTATATTCTTGTATATAGGAGCAGTATTATAGCAGTTATATTCTTGTATATAGGAGACAGTATTATAGCAGTTATATTCTTGTATATAGGAGACAGTATTATAGCAGTTATATTCTTGTATATAGGAACAGTATTATAGTAGTTATATTCTTGTATATAGGAGCAGTATTATAGTAGTTATATTCTTGTATATAGGGGACAGTATTATAGTAGTTATATTCTTGTATATAGGAGCAGTGTTATAGCAGTTATATTCTTGTATATAGGAGCAGTATTATAGTAGTTATATTCTTGTATATAGGAGGCAGTATTATAGTAGGTATATTCTTGTGTATAGGAGCGTATTATAGTAGTTATATTCTTGTATATAGGAGCAGTATTATAGTAGTTATATTCTTGTACATAGGAGCAGTATTATAGTAGTTATATTCTTGTATATAGGAGCAGTATTATAGTAGTTATATTCTTGTATATAGGAGGCAATATTATAGTAGTTATATTCTTGTATATAGGAGCAGTATTATAGCAGTTATATTCTTGTATATAGGAGCAGTATTATAGTAGTTATATTCTTCTATATAGGAGCAGTATTATAGTAGTTATATTCTTCTATATAGGAGCAGTATTATAGTAGTTATATTCTTGTATATAGGGGACAGTATTATAGTAGTTATATTCTTGTATATAGGAGCAGTATTATCAGTATTATAGCAGTTATATTCTTGTATATAGGAGACAGTATTATAGCAGTTATATTCTTGTATATAGGAGACAGTATTATAGCAGTTATATTCTTGTATATAGGAGCAGTATTATAGTAGTTATATTCTTGTATATAGGAGCAGTATTATAGTAGTTATATTCTTGTATATAGGGGACAGTATTATAGTAGTTATATTCTTGTATATAGGAGCAGTATTATAGCAGTTATATTCTTGTATATAGGAGCAGTATTATAGTAGTTATATTCTTGTATATAGGAGCAGTATTATAGCAGTTATATTTTTGTATATAAGAGACAGTATTATAGCAGTTATATTCTTGTATATAGGAGCAGTATTATAGTAGTTATATTCTTGTATATAGGAGCAGCATTATAGTAGTTATATTCTTGTATATAGGAGCAGTATTATAGTAGTTATATTCTTGTATATAGGAGCAGTATTATAGTAGTTATATTCTTGTATATAGGAGCAGTATTATAGTAGTTATATTCTTGTATATAGGAGGCAGTATTCTAGTAGTTATATTCTTGTATATAGGAGGCAATTTTTATTAGTAAAAAATAAAACAGAAATATTACAGTACATTCGACCACAAAAACTAAATGAAAACAATAATCACGTATTATATATCATACACTTGCATTAAAGAGAAAATAAATAAATAACAACACAAAAACATCATGAAGGTGAATATTATTCTATATGTACGTTCCTCCATAATGAACGATTTTTCCCATCCTTCCTGACCTCCAAACATTTGATCCACCTCAGTTCTGACATGATCAGGTCCACTGCTCTCCTATCATGGAAGGGTTCACTGTACATAGACACGCGGGTTCTGGTGTGCCAGTGATAGTATTTTATGACGGTGATGATCAGATATAACGTCTCCCGGTCAATGTCCCTCACACTAGATGTTACACCATATATAATTTCAGGGTATTTTAGGGTCTGTAGTCTCAGGATCTTAAGCTTCCTGGATATCGCCTGCCATATGTGTCGCCCTCCCCAACACTCCAATATAAAATGTGTCATGGTCTCCTCCTCCTGACACCCCAAGGGACACTTGCGATCTGACAGACTCAGATATCTTAAATTCCCCCTGACAAATAGTTTGCCGTGTAAGGACAGCCAGGCGATGTCATGAAATTTTTTCGGGAGCCTAACACTATTCAGGAGTCTCAGACTGTCCTGTAAGATGGCGGATGTACAGTCCTTCAGAGCTGGCTGTAAATAGAAGAACGTCCTACACACCATGACATACAGGTCCTTACGGGTCTTACACTCTATATAGGACTTCTCAATGCGCCATCTCTTCAGACATCTGAGCCCGTATTCCAGGTACGGGGGGAGGTAGTCACGCGTCCATCTCCCCCTCTTGAGACTGCCGCCTCGCACCCAAGACTCTGCAAAAGGCAATATCCAGTCCCTGATACTATTCGCCCACAGGGAGCTGTTGTTTGAGTCCATGCAACCAAAATTAACTTTTAGAAACATGGAGTCAAAGAAGACCCTTGGATTCAGCATATCCAACCCACCCTCTCTCCTCTGTAGGTAGGTGATCCCTCTTTTTATTGGGTTCAACCTGTTCCCCCCAAAAAGTTGGAAGAACAGGCTAAAGAGCCGAGCGGAGAAAGATTCTGGCAAAGGAAAAACGACAGAGACATACAAGAAGACGGGGACCAGGTAAGTCTTCAACATTCTTCCATCGCTGAACCTTTGCATTTCCGGCTTCCAACTTCTCTTCCCAATTTAGTTTGGCATTATCGTCCCTCCCGAATTTGACCCCTAAGATTTTAATATGGGAGGAGGCTTTCACAAATTGGGGCAGATCAAAGTCTGGATCAGTATCTGATATCTGTCACGATTCGGCTGGCAGGAGGTGGATCCTCTGTGCCAGAGAGGGATTGGCGTGGACCGTGCTAGTGGATCGGTTCTAAGTCACTACTGGTATTCACCAGAGCCCGCCGCAAAGCGGGATGGTCTTGCAGCGGCGGTAGTAACCAGGTCGTATCCACTAGCAACGGCTCAACCTCTCTGACTGCTGAAGATAGGCGCGGTACAAGGGAGTAGACAAGAGCAAGGTCGGACGTAGCAGAAGGTCGGGGCAGGCAGCAAGGATCGTAGTCAGGGGCAACGGCAGGAGGTCTGGAACACAGGCTAGGAACATACAAGGAAACGCTTTCACTGGCACAATGGCAACAAGATCCGGCGAGGGAGTGCAGGGGAAGTGAGGTATACATAGGGAGTGCACAGGTGAACACACTAATTAGACCAACTGCGCCAATCAGTGGCGCAGTGGTCCTTTAAATCGCAGAGACCCGGCGCGCGCGCGCCCTAGGGAGCGGGGCCGCGCGCGCCGGGACAGGACCGACGGAGAGCGAGTCAGGTACGGGAGCCGGGGTGCGCATCGCGAGCGGGCGCCACCCGCATCGCGAATCGCATCCCGGCTGGGGGCGGTATCGCAGCGCACCCGGTCAGTAGATCTGACCGGGGCGCTGCAGTAGCGAGGATGTTGCGAGCGCTCCGGGGAGGAGCGGGGACCCGGAGCGCTCGGCGTAACAATATCCAGAGAGCTTGACTCTTCTCAAGGTTGACCAGAGACCCTGAGGCCTCCGAGTAACTTCTGATGGCCGCAGACAACATCTCCACCTCACGAGGCTCAGATATCACTACAGTCACATCATCCGCATAGGCAACAACACTCAGGGGCAGGCAGTGGGGGACCGGCACCCCCTGAAAACCACACTCCTGCAGTGACCTCAGAAACGGGTCTAAGGCAAATACATACAGCAGCGGACTCAGTGGGCAACCTTGTCTCACCCCCGCCTCAACCCTGAAGGTGTCACCCTGCCAACCATTGATCAGAGGAAAGCTCTCAGCCTCACAATACAAAGTCTTCAGCCAATCGATGAATTGTCCCGGAATACCGTACTTTGACAAAGTGGCCCATAGATATTCATGATCTACTCTGTCAAAGGCTTTAGCCTGGTCAAGACTCACAACATATCTCCCACACCTCAGGGCTTTACATCTCTCAAACATCTCCCTTATGGAGATCACTGCCCCAGAGATGTTCCGCCCTTTTACTGTGCCATACTGACAGCCTGCCAACAGTGCCGGGGACAGACAAACTAACCTAGAAAACAGGATTTTTGCCAGAATCTTCCTGTCGACATTCAAGAGGGCAATCGGCCTCCAGTTCTTGATGTCACTCGGCTCTTTACCTTTAGACAGCAGAATCAGCGAGGACACTCTCATGGATGGAGGCATCAGGTGACTTTCTAGACAATTTGCGTAAACATCCATGAGGATTGGGGCCAAGAGGTCTCTGAATGTCTTATAGAATTCTGCTGTTATCCCATCTGGACCTGGTGCCTTCTTCAGATGTAACTCATCAATGGCCTCTTTGACCTCCGCCACCGTAAATTCTGCTGTCAAAGGAGAAAAGTCCAAATCATTAGTATCAGGGAGCGAAGTTGTCTCCAAGAATTGGGTCATCTTGTCTCTATCCAAAACCTTCCTCTGAAACAAGTCAGCATAGTACGATCTCACCACCCCCAGGATACCCTCCCGAGATTCCTGCAAAACACCCTGGGAGTCAGTGAGACCGGTGACAGATTTATTTGCCACCCGCTCCCGGCAGTTCTCAAAGGGATCAGGAGACCCTAAGGACCCATAATCCCGTTCAAGAACCAGGGAGGTATACCTACTGTACTAATACTGCCTTATCTCAGATTTCAGCCGGTCTATCCTTTGTTGGTCCCCACCCGCCGAATATAGTGACTCCAATTCTTTGCGCAGCTTGAGATACTGGCCATACTTACTCCTCCCCTTTTTAAAGGACAGTCTCTTTAAGAGGGTTCTGATCTCATCCTTGACATCCTCCCACCAGGCGGCCATATCATCATAGAAGTCCACTCTATCTAGCTGGCTCTTTATAAGAGAGTGAATACCTCCCTGAACATGCACATCTTCCAAGATACTAGAATTGAGCTTCCAGAGACCCCTTCCAATATCTGGACGTTTGGTGACACCGAGACAGAAGACTAAGGCCATATGGTCTGAATAGGGGACAGTTTTCTCATTCCTCTCACTAATAATTTCCGCAGGACCCACAAATGCCATATCTATCCTACTGCTCCTATCAGAACAGGTGTACGTCAGTTTCGGTTTCCTTCCACCCTGTGTGAACACATCACACAGACCGGACTGCATGATAATGTTATTTAGGACCTTGGAGTCCCTGGCCACCGCTCTGCCTGAGGACCTGTCACCTGATGTCCTAGTGACGTTAAAATCTCCAGCCATGACTACAGGAACAGATGTGAACAGATATGGCTTGACCTCGTTAAACAACTGGATCCTTTCCGCCACTGTCTGTGGGCCATAGATATTAATGAGCCGGAGTCTTCTATCATGGATAGTGACCTCCAGGATCAGCCACCTTCCCATGATGACCTCTGTCATCCTATGTATTGTCACATCCCTGGTGGTGAACAGTATGGCCACCCCGGCATAAGGCTCCACAGCCAGTGACCAGAAAGAAGGACCAGACGTCCATTCCCTCTCAGCCTCACGTAAGTGTCCCAGTGTAGTCAGACGCGTCTCCTGCAAATAGATGACATCTGCGTCTAAATCTCTAAGATGGTCATAGACTATGTGCCGTGTCCTCCTCACTTTAACCCCTTAAGGACTCAGGGTTTTTCCGTTTTTGCACTTTCGTTTTTTCCTCCTTACCTTTTAAAAATCATAACCCTTTCAATTTTCCACCTAAAAATCCATATTATGGCTTATTTGTTGCGTCGCCAATTCTACTTTGCAGTGATATTAGTCATTTTACCCAAAATTGCACGGCGAAACGGAAAAAAAAATCATTGTGCGACAAAATCGAAAAAAAAATGCCATTTTGTAACTTTTGGGGGCTTTCGTTTCTACGCAGTGCATATTTTGGTAAAAATTACACCTTATCATTATTCTGTAGGTCCATACGGTTAAAATGATCCCCTATTTATATAGGTTTGATTTTGTCGCACTTCTGGAAAAAATCATAACTACATGCAGGAAAATTTATACGTTTAAAAATGTCATTTTCTGACCCCTATAACTTTTTTATTTTTCCACGTATGGGGTAGTATGAGGACTCCTTTTTTGCGCCGTGATCTGAAGTTTTTATCGGTATGATTTTTGTTTTGATCGGACTTTTTGATCACTTTTTATTCATTTTTTAATGGTATAAAAAGTGACCAAAATACGCTTTTTTGGACTTTGGAATTTTTTTGCGCGTACGCCATTGACCGTACGGCTTAATTAATGATATATTTTTATAGTTCGGACATTTACGCATGCGGCGATACCACATATGTTTATTTTTTATTTTTTTTACACTGTTTTATTTTTTTTATGGGAAAAGGGGGGTGATTCAAACTTTTATTAGGGAAGGGGTTAAATGACCTTTATTAACACTTTTTTTTTACATTTTTTTTGCAGTGTTATAGGTCCCATAGGGACCTATAACACTGCACACACTGATCTCCTATGCTGATCACTGGCGTGCATTAACACGCCTGTGATCAGCATTATCGGCGCTTGACTGCTCCTGCCTGGATCTCAGGCACGGAGCAGTCATTCGTCGATCGGACACCGGGGAGGCAGGTAAGAGCCCTCCCGGTGTCCGATCAGCTGTTCGGGACGCCGCGATTTCACTGAGCAACCGGGTCACTTTCACTTTCACTTTAGAAGCGGCGGTCAGCTTTACCGCCGCTTCTAAAGGGTTAATACCGCACATCGCCGCGATCGGCGATGTGTGGTATTAGCCGTGGGTCCCGGCCGTTGATTAACGCCGGGACCGACACAATATGATCCGGGATCGCGGCGCGATCCCGCTTCATATCGCGGGAGCCGGCGCAGGACGTAAATATACGTCCTGCGTCGTTAAGGGGTTAATACTGTTCACATTACTTGAGATAATATTTAAAGTAAACTCAGCCATTACAAGGTAACATAAGAAGAGCAGAGACCTGATCCCCATCATCACAAGTCAGAATCCGAGTCCCGCTGGCCACCACCTGTCTCCATGTCTGACTCTACCTGAGGTTTTACACTCGGGGGTTTCTTTTTTATTGGGGGTTGGTCCCTTGTGTCACCGTCACAGTTATCTTCAATTCTTTTCAATTCAGTGTCCAAATCTCCCTCGGACCCTGACAGGACCTCGTACCTGTTGGACACGACCATCACTCCTGCCCTGTTGTCAGCCCTTTTCTTCACACTTTGGCCGGAGCTGTTCTCCCCCTCAGGCCTGCGGGAGGACTTGTCTTTTTTCCTCCTTTTATTTTGCTGCATCCTATTCCCCTCAGACACAGAAGAGGATACCCCTGGCTGCTGCTGGTCTTGTGGCACAACCTCCATGTCCCCCTGTGTGCTCTCTGACTGCTGAGGTGTTGGTGCAGTGTTACTCACATCTGTCTGGACCTCCTGTCTGGTCAGAATAGGGCCTGATATTAAAGTCTCCTCCTCTACAGCCTCTGCCCCCGCCACAAGGTCCTCATCAGGAAGCTCCCGGCAGATGTTGTGCCAGGCATTGGGACAGTCCCGGTGAGGGTGACCGATCTCACCACAGAGATTGCACCTGATGTTCTGGCAGTCCGCACTTACATGACCAGTCTCACCACACAGGTTACATTTTACCACAGTACAGGTGTTTGCCAGATGGCCAGGTTTACCGCATTTAAAGCACTTTCTGGGCTGACCGGGGTAGAAGCAGACGCCCTTTTCCCTCCCAATGAAGAAGGAGTTGGGCAGATGTTGGGTGATGTTCCCATGTTGGCGCAGCTTCACCAGGACCTTCCACCCTCCAGTCCAGATACCGTCATCATCTCTGTTCTTGGTGAGATCAGACACCAGATCACAATGTCTGCGGAGCCACACCACAATGTCCTGGGGAGGAACAGCTTCATTCCAGAAGATGATGTTTATGATGACGGTATCTGGCTTGGATATGGGAATAAAACTGAATTTATTCCAACCCTCTGTGTCTCTGAACCTGGGGAAGTTGGACCAGAACCTATCCAGGTTAGACATGAGCTTAAAGCTGACATCATAGCCCTGTCTATCTGGTAGGTTTATTACCGCCAAGATGTCCGCTGGCACAAACCCCATCTGGTGGCACAGGAGCTCCCTCACCACAAACCTCCTATCTGGAAGGTCCTCCTTGGCACCTCTGTGCCGAAATCTCACCACATTCCTCCTTTTAAATGCCTGGCCAGTGTAATTGGCGCTGGAGGTGAAGGATGGAGCACCACGGCTCCAGGCATTTCTAGGAGGAACCTGGCGGGTCCCTGCGTCCTGTCTTACAGGATTGGGGTCTACTCTAGGGGGCCCTGGTACAGCTGAAGTACTTGTGGGTAAAGGGGGGAAATCCTGCACAATATTTTGTACAATAACACCTGTCCCATCTACCTCTATATCATCATCAGACACAACACCCCACACAGATTGTGCACCCCCTCCAGCCACCGACCCCTCAGGAACATCACAGTCCGCACCACCAGTCCGTGCCCCAACATTATCACAGTCCTCACCCCCAGTCCGTGCCCCAACATTATCACAGTCCGCACCCCCAGTCCGTGCCCCAACATTAGAGCTCTGCTCCATCACCCCATCACCTTCATACACCAGAAAATGTCCACTGTCCTCCTGATGTACTGGGACTTCTGGGACTTGTGGTGCCTCTGCAGGTACCGGAATTGCAGGCTCTTGTTTAGGAACAGCTGCAGGTCTCTGATGTTGCTGTTCTCCATACTTATGCTGATCCTTGAAGGTGAAGCTTGGTGGTTTTATTAGGGGTCTTTTCACCTTCTGGGGCTCCTCTGCGGTGATGTCAGGTATTACATCTGATCTGGGCTCAGAATCAAAATTTAACTGGTACTGGGAAAAGCGCTCCTTGTTCCTATAGGATTCTGCCAGTGGTCCCATCCTCTCCAGTAAACAGTCCATCTCGCTCACTATGGTGGCCAGCTCTGTGCTCAGTGTATACAGTTTGTTGTCATGCATGGACTTGTACTGTGGGTTCGCAGTCTTTAGTTTATATACACAGTCTATCTGCATCTGTAGCATTTGTTTTTGGTGTTTCAGCTCCTCCATCCTCCTCACCAGAGCTGGGATCTCCTCCGCCAGCTGTAGCTCTGGTGCCCGGGTGGTCTCTTTGCCCTGCTGGTGGGGTCTGGATAGACTCTTGGGCTGGATGAATACGGAGCCATGGCTGCTTGTATCTGCTGAAGCCAGGTCAGAGTCCGGGGCAGGAACAATTTTGCACACACTTTGAGATGTCTCCACAAATTTCCCAGGTGTCACCTCCATAGACCCCTCTGCAGTATTTTGGCTCTTACCTCCGGCCTGGGATCTTGTGCGGCCTGAGCGGGTCATGCTGGAGACCACCTCTTGTTTCTGCAGGTTCTCCTGCAATGTCTGTCTCTCCAGAGATGTCCTCCTCTGTCTCTGTGCTGGAGAGTGGAGCTGCACACCTGCTGCCTGTGATCCCCTCACCTCCTGTGCACCAACATGTGATCCCCTCACCTCCTGTGCTTCTCCATGTGATCCCCTCACCTCCTGTGCACCTCTATGTGATCCCCTCACCTCCTGTGCTTCTCCATGTGATCCCCTCACCTCCTGTGCACCTCTATGTGATCCCCTCACCTCCTGTGCTTCTCCATGTGATCCCCTCACCTCCTGTGCTTCTCCATGTGATCCCCTCACCTCCTGTGCACCTCTATGTGATCCCCTCACCTCCTGTGCTTCTCCATGTGATCCCCTCACCTCCTGTGCACCTCTATGTGATCCCCTCACCTCCTGTGCTTCTCCATGTGATCCCCTCACCTCCTGTGCTTCTCCATGTGATCCCCTCACCTCCTGTGCACCTCTATGTGATCCCCTCACCTCCTGTGCTTCTCCATGTGATCCCCTCACCTCCTGTGCTTCTCCATGTGATCCCCTCACCTCCTGTGCTTCTCCATGTGATCCCCTCACCTCCTGTGCACCTCCATGGCCTTGAATAGCAGACTTGTCTCTTACAGTACTTACTTTCTGGGAGCCTTTTGGTTGTTCCCCACACTGAGAGTAGGGTTGCCACCTTTCCCTCAGAAAAATACCGGTCATGGGTGTGGCTATGTGGGGGTGGAGCTACAAAAGGGGAGGGGCCAGATTGCACAGGGGCTGAGGGATCAGGGGTTTAAGAAATGGCATGGGGGATGGGAGGGGGGTTTAAGAAATGGCATAGGGGATTGGAGGGATACAATATATATGCGGGGGGAGTTTTCCTATATCGCACAAAAAAAATTACATTTAGAGAATACCTACCAAAACCCTATTTATGCCAGCAGCGGCGGAAGTGGTGGTGCGCGACAGCAACGCTGGCTCTCTCTGATGACGAGTGACGTCCCCCTGCGCAACGTCAGATAAACAGGCTAATCAGACAGTATCACACATGACAGGATTAGATGCACAGGCTCAGCAGACAGTATCACACATAACAGGATTAGATACACAGGCTCAGCAGACAGTATCACACATGACAGATTTAGATGCACAGGCTCAGCAGACAGTATCACACATGACAGGATTAGATGCACAGGCTCAGCTCACAGTATCACACATGACAGGATTAGATACACAGGCTCAGCAGACAGTATCGCACATGACAGGATTAGATACACAGGCTCATCAGGCAGTATCGCACATGACAGGATTAGATACACAGGCTCATATACCACATGACAGAATTAGATACACAGGCTCAGCAGACAGTATCGCACATGACAGGATTAGATACAGAGCGCAGCAGATAGTTTCATACATTAAAACATTAAATCAGTGTTTCCCAACCAGGGTGCCTCCAGCTATTGCAAAACTACAACTCCCAGCATGCCCGGACAGCCAAAGGCTGTCTGGGCATGCTGGGAGTAATAGTTTTGCAACAGCTGGAGGCACCCTGGTTGGGAAACACTGCATTAAATACACAATTTTGCAGAGAGGTCTCACCAGTCTCTTGTCTTCACTTTCTCCTTTCCCCGGGCGGCTCCAGGTTAAGGAATGTCCAGGGCTGAGGAGGAATGGGGTGGGCAATTATTTATCCCATGGGGCCACATGAGAAACTAAAAATATTGTGGAGGGCCGGGTAGTTTTTCCCCAGATCAGGCAGCATAGTTGTCCCCCAGATTAGGAGCATAGTTGTCCCCCAGATTAGGAGCATAGTTGTCCCCCAGATTAGGAGCATAGTTGTCCCCCAGATTAGGCAGCATAGTTGTCCCCCAGATTAGGAGCATAGTTGTCCCCCAGGTTAGGAGCATAGTTGTCCCCCAGATTAGGCAGCATAGTTGTACCCCAGATTAGGCAGCATAGTTGTCCCCCAGATTAGGAGCATAGTTGTCCCCCAGATTAGGAAGCATAGTTGTCCCCCAGATTAGGAGCATAGTTGTCCCCCAGATTAGGAGCATAGTTGTCCCCCAGATTAGGAGCATAGTTGTACCCCAGTTGTCCCCCAGATTAGGAGCATAGTTGTACCCCAGTTGTCCCCCAGATTAGGCAGTATAGTTGTCCCCCAGATTAGGCAGCATACTTGTCCCCCAGATTAGGCAGCATAGTTGTCCCCCAGATTAGGCAGCATAGTTGTCCCCCAGATTAGGCAGCATAGTTGTCCCCCAGATTAGGCAGCATAGTTGTCCCCCAGATTAGGCAGCATAGTTGTCCCCCAGATTAGGCAGCATAGTTGTACCCCAGTTGTCCCCCAGATTAGGCAGCATAGTTGTCCCCCAGATTAGGCAGTTTACCCCCCCCCCCCTACACACACACACACACACACACACATATATACACAGACACATAGAGACACATACACAGACACATGTATACAGACACATATATATACACAGACACATATATATACACAGACACATATATACACACAGACACATGTATACACACAGACACATGTATACACAGACACATATATACACACACACATATACACACAGACACTCACCCGCCCTGCGCTGCAGAGGGAGACAGGATACACGGCCTCTCCCCTCCCTGCTCTGCCTATGGAGGGTTGTAAGACTGCACGGGGCAGAGAGAAGGAGGGGGAGGGGGAGAGAGGAGACAGGAGGTCACGCCCCCTCCCCAGCACTGTACAGTCTCTTCCTGTCATCGCACGGAGCTCTCCCTGTCACAGGCTGGTGGTGTCAGACCTGGGCATTGTACGGCCGGTCATGAAAGCAGTGCTCTTCTGGGGATGCTGCTCCGTCCGCCCCTGTCAGTGAATGAAAAATACCGGCCATTGCATGGCCGGTATTTTTCATCCAAACTTACCGGCACAGCCCGGAATGTAGATGAAAATACCGGCTGTGCCGGTAAAATACCGGCAGGGTGGCAACCCTAACTGAGAGCCTTGGCCGGCCGACTGTATCATAATACGTGTCTCACAAACACTTTCTGCTGCTTCTTTCTTTGCTTTACAAACACCCATTTCTTTATCTTCCATCCTTGCACTTGTAGTGCTTCCATGCCGAGGACTTTGGTGTACAACATCCACTTTAGGATTTTCATCTCCATCAAAAAGAGTCTGGGAGTTTTCCTCCAGTGTAGGCCGAGAAGCCTGGGCCTTGCTTGGGGAGCTTCCCCGCCCAGGGTGGCCCCGCCCCGCCCTGGGCTTACTCCGGACATGAGGAGAACTACTGACACACAACCTCACAGCTAGGAGGCAGTATTATAGTAGTTATATTCTTGTATATAGAAGCAGTATTATAGTAGTTATATTCTTGTATATAGGAGCCAGTATTATAGCAGTTATATTCTTGTATATAGAAGCAGTATTATAGTAGTTATATTCTTGTATATAGGAGCCAGTATTATAGTAGTTATATTCTTGTATATAGGAGCAGTATTATAGTAGTTATATTCTTGTATATAGGAGCAGTATTATAGTAGTTATATTCTTGTATATAGGAGCAGTATTATAGTAGTTATATTCTTGTATATAGGAGGCAGTATTATAGTAGCTATATTCTTGTATATAGGAGGCAGTATTATAGTAGTTATATTCTTGTATATAGGAGCAGTATTATAGTAGTTATATTCTTGTATATAGGAGCAGTATTATAGTAGTTATATTCTTGTATATAGGAGCAGTATTATAGTAGTTATATTCTTGTATATAGGAGGCAGTATTATAGTAGTTATATTCTTGTATATAGGAGCAGTATTATAGCAGTTATATTCTTGCATATAGGAGGCAGTATTATAGTAGTTATATTCTTGTATATAGGAGCAGTATTATAGTAGTTATATTCTTGTATATAGGAGCAGTATTATAGTAGTTATATTCTTGTATATAGGAGCAGTATTATAGTAGTTATATTCTTGTATATAGGAGACAGTATTATAGTAGATATATTCTTGTATATAGGAGCAGTATTATAGTAGTTATATTCTTGTATATAGGAGACAGTATTATAGTAGTTATATTCTTGTATATAGGAGCAGTATTATAGTAGTTATATTCTTGTATATAGGGGGCAGTATTATAGTAGTTATATTCTTGTATATAGGAGACAGTATTATAGTAGATATATTCTTGTATATAGGAGCAGTATTATAGTAGTTATATTCTTGTATATAGGGGGCAGTATTATAGTAGTTATATTCTTGTATATAGGAGACAGTATTATAGTAGTTATATTCTTGTATATAGGGGGCAGTATTATAGTAGTCATATTCTTGTATATAGGGGGCAGTATTATAGCAGTAATATTCTTGTATATAGGAGCAGTATTATAGTAGTTATATTCTTGTATATAGGAGGAGTATTATAGTAGTTATATTCTTGTATATAGGAGCAGTATTATAGTAGTTATAGTCTTGTACATAGGGGCAGTATTATAGTAGTTATATTCTTGTATATAGGAGCAGTATTATAGTAGTTATATTCTTGTATATAGGAGCAGTATTATAGTAGTTATATTCTTGTATATAGGAGCAGTATTATAGTAGTTATATTCTTACAAAGTCCAAAGTGTTAGGCACAGCTCACTCGTACGCCCTTTCTGCGTCTCGGACAAGACTGAACCACAACTCGTATGATTATGAAAAATGAAGAGATGTCCAGCGCAGGTTCCAAGCAATACGAAATAATTTATTCAGCAGTAACACGACATGATGACAGGTAGGTGACGCGTTTCAGCCACAATCTGCGGCCTTAGTCATACAACAATACATTACAAATGAATCTCTTTTATAAGGGAGAGAGGCGGGGTTCTATCCAGCAGGAAGGGTGTGCCCGGTGAGTAAAATCACCCTCAGGGTTAACCCGTTGCTGGAAGTTGACTCGCTCATCCCCCGTACAATTGTGATATAAAAACGCATGGTTTGTGTGAACACATGCTAAAAATTACAAATAGTACAAACAAACCCATATTGAATGGGATTCACAATTATAAAAAGTTCTCATATACGGATTGGATAATGGTGTCTGTAAATTAGTCATAAACCAATATTTGATGGTCACTATATAACTTATAAAAATAGCAATTTCATATGAAAATATTTATCAAATGTATATAATGTAATAATTTGCTAAATTTTATACGACAAACACCATGTCTTAGAGAAGTGGGAAGATCAATGTGAAAATACGAAATATTGAAATAGACTCATATGTGTTAGTGTTGCGAATTTATCTGGATTTTCTTCATATGAGCAAAGTCACATGTTGATGACGATAATTTGATCCTAAATAATTAGATAATATTCATTATATTGCACAGAGGGCATAAAGCGATATAAATTCAATTTAATTATCTGTGTATTTTAAACATTAAATATTTTAACTACTAAATTTGCAGTATATATAAAGAGTCATAATTTCAATAATGTAATATCACATCTTGTCTTTGATTCAGACCTTGGGGGTACCTAGTTTGTAATTTTATGATCCAATAAACTTCCCTATCCAGTAGTTTTTGTTTAATATTTCCACCCCTAATTGTGTGGGCAACTTTTTCTATTCCCTGAAGGCCTAGACCAGAGAAATCCCCCTCATGGATTTCTGCACAATGTCTGCTGACCATGGATAAATGTCTAGTTTGGAAATGAGGAATATCAGACAGGTGTTTTCTGATCCTCGCCTTCAGGGGATTCGTGGTGCACCCAACATATTGGACTTGGCATAGTTCACATGTCATTAGATACACCACGTTATTGGTGTTACAATTTATGTATCCAGACATGTTAAATGTTTCTTTTGTTGTGGTGGAGAAAAAAGTTTTACTGTTTTTCATAATTGTACAACAAATACATTTCAGGTGTCCACATTTATAATTTCCTTTCACTTTTAACCAGGTAGAATTTTTCTTTTCTGTAGAACTATAAAGACTGGGAGAAATATACTGCCCTGTTACGCCGAGCGCTCCGGGTCCCCGCTCCTCTCCGGAGCGCTCGCTTCACTCTCCCCGCTGCAGCGCTCCGGTCACATCCTCTGACCCGGGGCGCTGCGATTCCGCTGCCAGCCGGGATGCGATTCGCGATGCGGGTAGCGCCCGCTCGCGATGCGCACCCCGGCTCCCGTACCTGACTCGCTCTCCGTCTGTTCTGTCCCGGCGCGCGCGGCCCCGCTCCCTAGGGCGCGCGCGCGCCGGGTCTCTGCGATTTAAAGGGCCACTGCGCCGCTGATTGGCGCAGTGGTTCCAATTAGTGTGTTCACCTGTGCACTTCCCTATATCACCTCACTTCCCCTGCACTCCCTTGCCGGATCTTGTTGCCATTGTGCCAGTGAAAGCGTTCCTTGTGTGTTCCTAGCCTGTGTTCCAGACCTTCTGCCGTTGCCCCTGACTACGATCCTTGCTGCCTGCCCCGACCTTCTGCTACGTCCGACCTTGCTTCTGCCTACTCCCTTGTACCGCGCCTATCTTCAGCAGCCAGAGAGGTGAGCCGTTGCTAGTGGATACGACCTGGTCACTACCGCCGCAGCAAGACCATCCCGCTTTGCGGCGGGCTCTGGTGAAAACCAGTAGTGGCTTAGAACCGGTCCACTAGCACGGTCCACGCCAATCCCTCTCTGGCACAGAGGATCCACTACCTGCCAGCCGGCATCGTGACAGTAGATCCGGCCATGGATCCCGCTGAAGTTCCTCTGCCAGTTGTCGCTGACCTCACCACGGTGGTCGCCCAGCAGTCACAACAGATAGCGCAACAAGGCCAACAGCTGTCTCAACTGACCGTTATGCTTCAACAGTTACTACCACAGCTTCAGCAGTCATCTCCTCCGCCAGCTCCTGCACCTCCTCCGCAGCGAGTGGCCGCTCCTGGGCTACGCCTATCCTTGCCGGATAAATTTGATGGGGACTCTAAGTTTTGCCGTGGCTTTCTTTCCCAGTGTTCCCTGCATCTGGAGATGATGTCGGACCTATTTCCCACTGAAAGGTCTAAGGTGGCTTTCGTAGTCAGCCTTCTGTCCGGAAAAGCCCTGTCATGGGCCACACCGCTCTGGGACCGCAATGACCCCGTCACTGCCTCTGTACACTCCTTCTTCTCGGAATTCCGAAGTGTCTTTGAGGAACCTGCCCGAGCCTCTTCTGCTGAGACTGCCCTGTTGAACCTGGTCCAGGGTAATTCTTCCGTTGGCGAGTATGCCGTACAATTCCGTACTCTGGCTTCAGAATTGTCCTGGAATAATGAGGCCCTCTGCGCGACCTTCAAAAAAGGCCTATCCAGCAACATTAAAGATGTTCTGGCCGCACGAGAAATTCCTGCTAATCTACATGAACTTATTCACCTAGCCACTCGCATTGACATGCGTTTTTCCGAAAGGCGTCAGGAACTCCGCCAAGATATGGACTCTGTTCGCACGAGGCGTTTCTTCTCCTCGGCTCCTCTCTCCTCTGGTCCCCTGCAATCTGTTCCTGTGCCTCCCGCCGTGGAGGCTATGCAGGTCGACCGGTCTCGTCTGACACCTCAAGAGAGGACACGACGCCGTATGGAGAACCTCTGCCTGTACTGTGCTAGTACCGAACACTTCCTGAGGGATTGTCCTATCCGTCCTCCCCGCCTGGAAAGACGTACGCTGACTCCGCACAAAGGTGAGACAATCCTGGATGTCTACTCTGCTTCTCCACGTCTTACTGTGCCTGTGCGGATGTCTGCCTCTGCCTTCTCCTTCTCTACTGTGGCCTTCTTGGACTCTGGATCTGCAGGAAATTTTATTTTGGCCTCTCTCGTCAACAGGTTCAACATCCCGGTGACCAGTCTCGCCAGACCCCTCTACATCAATTGTGTAAATAATGAAAGATTGGACTGTACCATACGTTTCCGCACGGAGCCCCTTCTTATGAGCATCGGATCTCATCACGAGAGGATTGAACTTTTGGTCCTCCCCAATTGCACCTCGGAAATTCTCCTTGGACTTCCCTGGCTTCAACTTCATTCCCCAACCCTGGATTGGTCCACTGGGGAGATCAAGAGTTGGGGGTCCTCTTGTTCCAAGAACTGTCTAAAACCGGTTCCCAGTAACCCTTGCCGTAACTCTGTGGTTCCTCCAGTAGCCGGTCTCCCTAAGGCCTATATGGACTTCGCGGATGTTTTCTGCAAAAAACAAGCTGAGACTCTACCTCCTCACAGGCCTTATGATTGTCCTATCGACCTCCTTCCGGGCACTACTCCACCCCGGGGCAGAATTTATCCTCTCTCTGCCCCAGAGACTCTTGCCATGTCTGAATACGTCCAGGAGAATCTAAAAAAGGGCTTTATCCGTAAATCCTCCTCTCCTGCCGGAGCCGGATTTTTCTTTGTGTCCAAAAAGGATGGCTCTCTACGTCCTTGCATTGACTACCGCGGTCTTAATAAAATCACGGTTAAGAACCGCTACCCCTTACCCCTCATCTCTGAACTCTTTGATCGCCTCCAAGGTGCCCACATCTTTACTAAATTGGACTTAAGAGGCGCCTATAACCTCATCCGCATCAGAGAGGGGGATGAGTGGAAAACGGCATTTAACACCAGAGATGGACACTTTGAGTATCTGGTCATGCCCTTTGGCCTGTGCAACGCCCCTGCCGTCTTCCAAGACTTTGTCAATGAAATTTTTCGTGATCTGTTATACTCCTGTGTTGTTGTATATCTGGACGATATCCTAATTTTTTCTGCCAATCTAGAAGAACACCGCCAGCATGTCCGTATGGTTCTTCAGAGACTTCGTGACAATCAACTCTATGCCAAAATTGAGAAATGTCTTTTTGAATGCCAATCTCTTCCTTTTCTAGGATATTTGGTCTCTGGCCAGGGACTACAGATGGATCCAGACAAACTCTCTGCCGTCTTAGATTGGCCACGCCCCTCCGGACTCCGTGCTATCCAACGCTTTTTGGGGTTCGCCAATTATTACAGGCAATTTATTCCACATTTTTCTACCATTGTGGCTCCTATCGTGGCTTTAACCAAAAAAAATGCTGATCCCAAGTCCTGGCCTCCTCAAGCAGAAGACGCCTTTAAACGACTCAAGTCTGCCTTTTCTTCGGCTCCCGTCCTCTCCAGACCTGACCCTTCCAAACCCTTCCTATTGGAGGTTGATGCCTCCTCAGTGGGAGCTGGAGCCGTTCTTCTACAAAAAAATTCCTCCGGGCATGCTGTCACTTGTGGTTTTTTCTCTAGGACCTTCTCTCCAGCGGAGAGGAACTACTCCATCGGGGATCGAGAACTTCTAGCCATTAAATTAGCACTTGAGGAATGGAGGCATCTGCTGGAGGGATCAAGTTTTCCTGTTATTATCTACACCGACCACAAGAACCTCTCCTACCTCCAGTCTGCCCAACGGCTGAATCCTCGCCAGGCCCGGTGGTCTCTGTTCTTTGCCCGATTTAATTTTGAGATTCACTTTCGTCCTGCCGATAAGAACATTAGGGCCGATGCTCTCTCTCGTTCCTCGGATGCCTCAGAAGTTGAACTCTCTCCGCAACACATCATTCCACCTGACTGCCTGATCTCCACTTCTCCTGCCTCCATCAGGCAGACTCCTCCAGGAAAGACCTTTGTTTCTCCACGCCAACGCCTCGGAATCCTCAAATGGGGTCACTCCTCCCATCTTGCAGGTCATGCGGGCATCAAGAAATCTGTGCAACTCATCTCCCGCTTCTATTGGTGGCCGACTCTGGAGACGGATGTTGTGGACTTTGTGCGAGCCTGCACTATCTGTGCCCGGGATAAGACTCCTCGCCAGAAGCCCGCTGGTTTTCTTCATCCTCTGCCTGTCCCCGAACAGCCTTGGTCTCTGATTGGTATGGATTTTATTACTGATTTACCCCCTTCCCGTGGCAACACTGTTATTTGGGTGGTCGTTGATCGATTCTCCAAAATGGCACATTTCATCCCTCTTCCTGGTCTTCCTTCTGCGCCTCAGTTGGCTAAACAATTTTTTGTACACATTTTTCGTCTTCACGGGTTGCCTACGCAGATTGTCTCGGATAGAGGCGTCCAATTCGTGTCTAAATTCTGGAGGGCTCTCTGTAAACAACTCAAGATTAAATTAAATTTTTCTTCTGCATATCATCCCCAGTCCAATGGACAAGTAGAAAGAATTAACCAGATCTTGGGTGATTATTTGCGACATTTTGTTTCCTCCCGCCAGGATGACTGGGCAGATCTCCTCCCATGGGCCGAATTCTCGTATAACTTCAGGGTCTCTGAATCTTCCTCCAAATCCCCATTTTTCGTGGTGTACGGCCGTCACCCTCTTCCCCCCCTCCCTACTCCCTTGCCCTCTGGTCTGCCCGCTGTGGATGAAATTTCTCGTGACCTTTCCATCATATGGAGAGAGACCCAAAATTCTCTCTTACAGGCTTCATCACGCATGAAGAAGTTCGCGGATAAGAAAAGAAGAGCCCCTCCCGTTTTTTCCCCTGGAGACAAGGTATGGCTCTCCGCTAAATATGTCCGCTTCCGTGTCCCTAGCTACAAGTTGGGACCACGCTATCTTGGTCCTTTCAAAATTTTGTGTCAAATTAATCCTGTCTCTTATAAACTTCTTCTTCCTCCTTCTCTTCGTATCCCTAATGCCTTTCACGTCTCTCTTCTCAAACCACTCATCCTCAACCGTTTTTCTCCCAAATCTGTTCCTCCCACTCCTGTTTCCGGCTCCTCGGACATCTTCTCTGTCAAAGAGATCTTAGCTTCCAAAAAGGTCAGAGGGAAAACTTTTTTTTTAGTGGACTGGGAGGGTTGTGGTCCTGAAGAGAGATCCTGGGAACCTGAGGACAACATCCTAGACAAAAGTCTGCTCCTCAGGTTCTCAGGCTCTAAGAAGAGGGGGAGACCCAAGGGGGGGGGTACTGTTACGCCGAGCGCTCCGGGTCCCCGCTCCTCTCCGGAGCGCTCGCTTCACTCTCCCCGCTGCAGCGCTCCGGTCACATCCTCTGACCCGGGGCGCTGCGATTCCGCTGCCAGCCGGGATGCGATTCGCGATGCGGGTAGCGCCCGCTCGCGATGCGCACCCCGGCTCCCGTACCTGACTCGCTCTCCGTCTGTTCTGTCCCGGCGCGCGCGGCCCCGCTCCCTAGGGCGCGCGCGCGCCGGGTCTCTGCGATTTAAAGGGCCACTGCGCCGCTGATTGGCGCAGTGGTTCCAATTAGTGTGTTCACCTGTGCACTTCCCTATATCACCTCACTTCCCCTGCACTCCCTTGCCGGATCTTGTTGCCATTGTGCCAGTGAAAGCGTTCCTTGTGTGTTCCTAGCCTGTGTTCCAGACCTTCTGCCGTTGCCCCTGACTACGATCCTTGCTGCCTGCCCCGACCTTCTGCTACGTCCGACCTTGCTTCTGCCTACTCCCTTGTACCGCGCCTATCTTCAGCAGCCAGAGAGGTGAGCCGTTGCTAGTGGATACGACCTGGTCACTACCGCCGCAGCAAGACCATCCCGCTTTGCGGCGGGCTCTGGTGAAAACCAGTAGTGGCTTAGAACCGGTCCACTAGCACGGTCCACGCCAATCCCTCTCTGGCACAGAGGATCCACTACCTGCCAGCCGGCATCGTGACATGCCCAATGGTTTTTGCTTTTTTCGAAATACATTTGTATCCATTTTCAAATATTTTTGTATAATGACTATCATTCGCTACCATTGGCAGATATTTTTCCACTATCTGACAGATTTGTCTAAAATTTTGGCTGTAATTAGTAGAAAAAATAAGTGTTTTTTTATGATTCTGTAATATATGTCGCTTGAGTTTTTTATTATCTCCATATATTAGCTCACTTCTATTTCTTTTACTGGCAATATGTTTTGCTCTTTCTAATGACCATTTTTGATATCCTCTCTGACTTAATCTTTGCGATATATCTTCCACTTCACGATTAAAGATCTCTGGATTGGAACAATTACGTCTGGCCCTTATCATCTCCCCCATCGGGAGATTTTTAATTACGTGGGGGGGGGATGACAAGACCCTGCCTGTAATATAGAGTTTGCTGAAAGTTCCTTACGGTATGTGGAGGTCTCAATTTTGGCATTTATTACATCACCTCTTAATGTTAAATCCAAAAAATGTATTTCATTTTCGTGACTATATAATGTAAATTTGAGATTGCAAGGATTACGATTTAGATATTCACCAAAGTGCTGTGTAGTCGGCATAGACGACCTCCCGATCATAAAATTACAAACTAGGTACCCCCAAGGTCTGAATCAAAGACAAGATGTGATATTACATTATTGAAATTATGACTCTTTATATATATTACGAATTTAGTAGTTAAAATATTTAATGTTTAAAATACACAGATAATTAAATTGAATTTATATCGCTTTATGCCCTCTGTGCAATATAATGAATATTATCTAATTATTTAGGATTAAATTATCGTCATCAACATGTGACTTTGCTCATATGAAGAAAATCCAGATAAATTCGCAACACTAACACATATGAGTCTATTTCAATATTTCGTATTTTCACATTGATCTTCCCACTTCTCTAAGACATGGTGTTTGTCGTATAAAATTTAGCAAATTATTACATTATATACATTTGATAAATATTTTCATATGAAATTGCTATTTTTATAATTTATATAGTGACCATCAAATATTGGTTTATGACTAATTTACAGACACCATTATCCAATCCGTACATAAGAACTTTTTATAATTGTGAATCCCATTCAATATGGGTTTGTTTGTACTATTTGTAATTTTTAGCATGTGTTCACACAAACCATGCGTTTTTATATCACAATTGTACGGGGGATGAGCGAGTCAACTTCCAGCAACGGGTTAACCCTGAGGGTGATTTTACTCACCGGGCACACCCTTCCTGCTGGATAGAACCCCGCCTCTCTCCCTTATAAAAGAGATTCATTTGTAATGTATTGTTGTATGACTAAGGCCGCAGATTGTGGCTGAAACGCGTCACCTACCTGTCATCATGTCGTGTTACTGCTGAATAAATTATTTCGTATTGCTTGGAACCTGCGCTGGACATCTCTTCATTTTTCATAGTTATATTCTTGTATATAGGGGGCAGTATTATAGTAGTTATATTCTTGTATATAGGAGGCAGTATTATAGTAGTTTTATTCTTGTCTATAGGAGCAGTATTATAGTAGTTATATTCTTGTATATAGGAGCAGTATTATAGTAGTTATATTCTTGTATATAGGAGCAGTATTATAGTAGTTATATTCTTGTATATAGGAGAAGTATTATAGTAGTTATATTCTTGTATATAGGAGCAGTATTATAGTAGTTATATTCTTGTATATAGGGGCAGTATTATAGTAGTTATATTCTTGTATATAGAAGACAGTATTATAGTAGATATATTATTGTATATAGGAGGCAGTATTATAGTAGTTATATTCTTGTATATAGAAGACAGTATTATAGTAGATATATTATTGTATATAGGAGACAGTATTATAGTAGATATATTCTTGTATATAGAAGCAGTATTATAGTAGTTATATTCTTGTATATAGGAGCAGTATTATAGTAGTTATATTTTTGTATATAGGAGCAGTATTATAGTAGTTATATTCTTGTATATAGAAGCAGTATTATAGTAGTTATATTCTTGTATATATGGGCAGTATTATAGTAGTTATATTCTTGTATATAGGAGGCAGTATTATAGTAGTTATATTCTTGTATATAGGAGGCAGTATTATAGTAGTTATATTCTTGTATATAGGAGGCAGTATTATAGTAGTTATATTCTTGTATATAGGAGGCAGTATTATAGTAGTTATATTCTTGTATATAGGAGGCAGTATTATAGTAGTTATGTTCCTGTATATAGGAGCAGTATTATAGTAGTTATATTCTTGTATATAGGAGGCAGTATTATAGTAGTTATATTCTTGTATATAGGAGGCAGTATTGTAGTAGTTATATTCTTGTATATAGGAGCAGTATTATAGTAGATATATTCTTGTATATAGGAGCAGTAGTATAGTAGTTATATTCTTGTATATAGGAGCAGTATTATAGTAGTTATATTCTTGTATATAGGAGCAGTATTATAGTAGTTATATTCTTGTACATAGGGGGCAGTATTATTGTAGTTATATTCTTGTATATAGGAGCAGTATTATAGTAGTTATATTCTTGTATATAGGAGCAGTATTATAGTAGTTATATTCTTGTATATAGGAGCAGTATTATAGTAGTTATATTCTTGTATATAGGAGCAGTAGTATAGTAGTTATATTCTTGTATATAGGAGCAGTAGTATAGTAGTTATATTCTTGTATATAGGAGCAGTATTATAGTAGTTATATTCTTGTATATAGGAGCAGTATTATAGTAGTTATATTCTTGTATATAGGAGCAGTATTATAGTAGTTATATTCTTGTACATAGGGGGCAGTATTATAGTAGTTATAGTCTTGTATATAGGAGCAGTAGTATAGTAGTTATATTCTTGTACATAGGGGGCACTGTTCTTGTAGTTACATTTATTCACATACAGTAGAAGGTATTATTATTTTGTAGAAATATTAGTAATTTTTTGCCTATGGTTGTTTTTTCGGCTTCTTTCCAGTTTGTATAATTTTTTGTTGTATATGACTGAATTGTAATTCAGAGGAACATGTAGTTATGTATTATAGAGAACCTGCGTTACCTACTGCGCGTTACATTAGAATACAGATTATTATTAGATATTATATCTGTCCCCCGGACCCAGCATGCAGATATTTATCAGGGGTCTCATTGTACTCTAACTGTGTTAGCTGTATTATTTTTTGCGCATTATTCTGCTCTGCGGTTTATAATATTGATACGTGTGAAATCATTTGATCAGTTCTTATAATAAGTCGTCTGATTCATTGTTACAGATCTCCGCGGCGTCGTCCTCTCAGATATCACACGTGGATCATCGATCGGGCGGCTCCATTGATTTCTCACGTTTCTTTGTCTTCAATACAAGATGCTCCGAGGGTCCCGCACCCCCCGCGTCTGACTTCAGGGCTTCATGTGGAGGATTTCTTATTTCTGTAATAATTTACATCTAAATATCTTAGTGTCCTGGTGTCATCCCTGCGGTGTCCCTGCATTTAGCTTTGTCCTTGGTTACATCACTTCAGGATGCGGAGGTCTGAGGACGCCATTAGGGAAGCAGGCGACCCATCAGCGACATAAGAAAATACAGTGACCCCCCCGACCTACGATGGCCCCGACATACGATCATTTCTACATACGATCACTCTCAGAGGCAGCATCAACATACGATGCTTTTGTATGTCGGGGCCATCGCATACACGTCTATCCTCCAGCGCAGACTGCTTCAGCTGCCCCCGGATAGCCGTTTACGGTGCCCCGTGTGGTCCGCTGACGATCACTTACCTGTCCTCGGGGCTCCGGCGCATCCTCTTCGGGATCCCCTGCATCGTCTGCGCTCTCCATCGTCGTCATCGCGTCGCTGCGCACGCCGTCCCGTCATCCAATAGGAGCGGCGTGCGTAGCGACGTGATGGCGGCGACGGAGAGCGCGGATGCCAGGGAAGCAGAGGCCTTGCCGGAGCATCGGGGACACCCCGGGGACGCGGCGACAGTGATGGAAGGCGACATCCAGGGCAGCGGTAACGAGCGGTGACGGTCCGGAGCAGTGGGGACAGGTGAGTACAACTTCCAATACCAGTGGTCTTCAACCTGCAGACCTCCAGATGTTGCAAAACTACAACACCCAGCATGCCCGGACAGCCAACGGCTGTCCGGGCATGCTGGGTGTTGTAGTTTTGCAACATCTGGAGGTCCGCAGGTTGTAGACCACTGTCCTATACTTTACATTGCACGGATCCCTCATCATGCGATGGTTTCAACAAACGATGGTTCATTTGGAACGGATTACCATCGTATGTTGAGGGACCACTGTACGGTGAAATCTCTTATAAGACCACCTTTCTGAGGAGACCACCCTGAACCAGATCAGTGTTGCTAGTTATTATACATGTCGGCCATCTTCTCCGAGAATAAGACTTTTTAGCGCAGTTCTGGGTGGCGGCCTCTAAGAGGTTTTTGGGTATATTCATTCTTCGGAACGTCCGTGCGGAATCCCGCCAGACTATTCCGCATGGACATTCCGCTGCAGCAGAGTCCAATTGATTTCAATTGGATTCCGCTGCACTGTGCACACTGTGAAATTTGCGTGGCAGATCTCTCTGCGGCAGAAATCCCGATTCCGTCGTCCGCAAAGAGAATAGATATGTCTAATCTTTTTCCGGAATCTGCACGGAAGGGCACTGCTGTCTATGAGATGGAGCATTTCCGAGCGGTCCTTCCGAGCGGTGGATCGTGTTAAAGTGCAGGATGTCCGCCCGTGTTTTCCGGGCGGACATTCTGCACATTTTACACCATGTGAACATGACATTACTGTATCAGGCTAAATTTACACCCAACTTATTTTTGGCCAGAAAATCTGCCCCCTCATTTTGCCCCCCCCCCCCCCCCCCAAGGTAGAGTTTTAGTGGCATTTTAGCGTTTAGAGTAAAAATAGAGGGTATAACTAGGCGTTGCTTTCATGTGATTTATTCCTCATGTGGCTCATGGATTTCTATAGTGAAATCCGTATTTTCTAATTGGAAGGAAAAAACATCCCAATATTAACATACATTGCATTTTTTCTTTCTGTTGTTTTTTTTATGTTTTATTTTCCTCTCATAAAAGTCTATGGGGAGAAAAACTGTCAAGATTCCCTGGTAAAACGCTGTAGTCTCAGCGCGTTGCGAGACTACACTAGGCGCTAGGCCAATAAAGAGTGAAAAAAACACCACATGTTTCCGTATTTGCAGTTTTTTTTTTCCCAGCATACCCCCACAGCTATTGGGGTTGTAAAAGTATTGCAGCAGTTTTGTCTGGGCATGCTGGGAGTTGTAGTATTGCAGCAGTGTTGTCCGGACATGCTGGGAGTTGTAGTATTGCAGCAGTGTTGTCCGGGCATGCTGGGAGTTGTAGTATTGCTGCAGTCTTGTACTTGTGTGTACTTGTAGATCACAGACTACAGAATAGCACAATGTCAGGCTGCTGCTTCCAAAGCCGGCAGGATATTGTCATGTATCAAAAGAGGCCTGGACTCAAGGGACAGGGACATAATACTCCCCCTTTATAAAGCATTGGTACGGCCTCACCTGGAATATGCTGTTCAGTTTTGGGCACCTGTCCATAAAAGGGACACTGTGGAGTTGGAAAGGGTGCAGAGACGCGTGACTAAACTAATATGGGGCAAGGAACATCTTAGCTATGAGGAGCGATTAAAGGAGTTACAATTGTTTAGTCTTGAGAAGAGACGTTTAAGGGGGGATATGATAAACGTATATAAGTATATTAATGGCCCATACAAAAAATATGGAGAAAAACTGTTCCAGGTTAAACCCCCCCAAAGGACGAGGGGGCACTCCCTCCGTCTGGAGAAGAAAAGGTTTAGTCTAAAGGGGCGACACGCCTTCTTTACCATGAGAACTGTGAATTTATGGAACGGTCTACCTCAGGAACTGGTCACAGCAGGAACAATTAACAGCTTTAAAACAGGATTAGATACATTCCTGGAACAAAATAACATTAATGCTTATGAAGAAATATAAAATCTCATCCCTTCCCCAATATCGCGCCACACCCCTACCCCTTAATTCCCTGGTTGAACTTGATGGACATATGTCTTTTTTCGACCATACTAACTATGTAACTATGTTGTCCGGGCATGCTGGGAGTTGTAGTATTGCAGCAGCTGTGTCCGGGCATGCTGGGAGTTGTAGTATTGCAGCAGCTGTGTCCGGGCATGCTGGGAGTTGTAGTATTGCAGCAGTGTTGTCCGGGCATGCTGGGAGTTGTAGTATTGCAGCAGTGTTGTCCCGGCATGCTGGGAGTTGTAGTATTGCAGCAGTGTTGTCCGGGCATGCTGGGAGTTTTAGTATTGCAGCAGTATTGTCCGGGCATGCTGGGAGTTGTAGTATTGCAGCAGTGTTGTCCGTGCATGCTGGGAGTTGTAGTATTGCAGCAGTGTTGTCCGGGCATGCTGGGAGTTGTAGTATTGCAGCAGTGTTGTCCGGGCATGCTGGGAGTTGTAGTATTGCATCAGTGTTGTCCGCGCATGCTGGGAGTTGTAGTATTGCAGCAGTGTTGTCCGCGCATGCTGGGAGTTGTAGTATTGCATCAGTGTTGTCCGCGCATGCTGGGAGTTGTAGTATTGCATCAGTGTTGTCCGCGCATGCTGGGAGTTGTAGTATTGCAGCAGTGTTGTCCGCGCATGCTGGGAGTTGTAGTATTGCAGCAGTGTTGTCCGGGCATGCTGGGAGTTGTAGTATTGCAGCAGTGTTGTCCGAGCATGCTGGGAGTTGTAGTATTGCAGCAGTGTTGTCCGGGCATGCTGGGAGTTGTAGTATTGCAGCAGTGTTGTCCGGGCATGCTGGGAGTTGTAGTATTGCAGCAGTGTTGTCCAGGCATGCTGGGAGTTGTAGTATTGCAGCAGTGTTGTCCGGGCATGCTGGGAGTTGTAGTATTGCAGCAGTGTTGTCCGGGCATGCTGGGAGTTGTAGTATTGCAGCAGTGTTGTCCGGGCATGCTGGGAGTTGTAGTATTGCAGCAGTGTTGTCCGGGCATGCTGGGAGTTGTAGTATTGCAGCAGTGTTGTCCGGGCATGCTGGGAGTTGTAGTATTGCAGCAGTGTTGTCCGGGCATGCTGGGAGTACAGATACACTGATACATTGTTTCACACTGGAGTTAGAACTGAAAAATTACAAATACTGGGGTTTGACTATATGAGATATTTAAACAATAGGAATAAAACTCAGCCTTTAATAATGTCAATTAAAATGCAATATCAAAAATCACCTCTGTGAACACGAGAACTACCAAAAATATAAAATCACAATGTGGAGTCAGAACTGTTTACATTACAGACGATACAATTGTATCAACTCATTTATAAATTATCCTGCAGGAGTAGATCAGTGTTTCCCAATTTAATGCTCCCCAGCTGTTGCAAAACTACAACTCCCAGCATGCCCGGACAGCCAAAGTCAGAAGAGGAGTATGTTTACCACATGGGAGAATAGAGACTGAGAACTACATAGTGTAAAGAAGAGTGTCCCTCAGCAGTGCAGAGTATTTCAGGAGAGGGACAAGCTAGTGTCCTGGTAGGCCGCAGACTTAGAATTACATAGTGAAATCAACTGGGTCCCCAGAAGTTTTTTTGGCCAAAAAAACTCAACAACCAGATATTAGCTGAAAGTCAATAATGAAATATGAATAATCCGTCCTTCTAACCCCCCTCCCAGAACACTACTATACTTAAATAATCTGTACTGAAAAGGAATCCTATGTCTTCCACAATGTAATTCTCAGTCTCCAAGCACAGTCATCTCCTGAAATAGTCTGTACTGCTAAGGGACCATTGTACTCTCTAACACTCTCTATCTCCTGAAATACTCTGCACTGCTGAGGAACAGTCTTGCTTGTACTTGGGAAACACTGAGCAGGAGGATCACAGGTTGAGAAACACTGAGCAGGAGGATCACAGATTAGGAATCACTGAGCAGGAGGTTCACAGTTTTGAAAACGCTGAGTTGGAGGATCACAGGTTGGGAATCACTGAGCAGGAGGATCACAGGTTGGGAATCACTGAGCAGGAGGATCACAGTTTGGGAAACACTGAGCAAGAGGATCACCAGGTTGGGAAATACCAAACAGGAGGATCACATGTTGGGAAACACTGAGCAAGAGGAGCACAGTTTGGGAAACACTGATCAGGAGAATCACAGGTTGGGACTCACTGAGCAGGAAGATCACAGGTTGGGACTCACTGAGCAGGAAGATCACAGGTTAGGAAACACCATGCAGGAGTGTAAGAACCCAAAGGGTTAATCTGCACTGAGAGCTTTTTGTTTATTCTGGTTACTATGGAAACACCCTGTTCTCTGAATGGTCAGCTGACCTAGTTGGCTTTTCTCCTGTGTAGCTCCCTATTTAAACCCTCAGTATTCATCCAGGCTTTGCCTGCGAAAGAGCTCAATCTCCTAGCTAGTGTGTATATTGTATCTTGTATTCCTGGCATATCTGACCCATTGGCTCCGCTCTCTGACCCTTTCTCTGCGACTTGACACTTCTGTGATCTTTTGGTACTGACTCGGCTTGTGGACTGTGACATATTGTGTGTGTTTAGTTATTATTTCTGTTAGTCTGTGTACTCCCTTACAGTATCCTGACCTTGACTGTATCATAGTTTGTTTTGTTGACCCTTACTCCCCTCACTTATTCTAGGAATGGTCCATCAATGTGGTTATCGATCCGCTGCCTAGGGCGGATAGGCAAGTAGGCTGGCAAAGGGGGAATGGGCGAGAATAGTCTTGCACTCCTTCCCTGCCCATACGTGACAAGGAGGTTCACAGGTTGGGAAACACTGAGCAGGAGAATCACATGCTGTCCGAGCATGCTTGCAGTTGTTTTTTATTTCAAAGCCTGTTCAAGCATGCTGGGATGTGTAGTTTTGTAACAGCCGGAGGCACTTTGGTTGGAAAACACTGTACTAATATGTGTCCTTCCAACCACCCCCCAGCATCATCCTATCCTTAAATACTCTGTGCTAAAAAGAAATCCTGTCCCCTGCACAGTGTAATTCTTAGTCCCTGATCTATCAATAGACCAACACACTTGGACAAACTATAAAATCAAATTGTACACTATGGAGACTTTTCTGTCTAGTTCTGGGTCTGTGGGAGCCCGGAGCCAGTTTATTCCGAGCGATTCGTTCTACTGATCTGTAAAGTTACAGAATGGAAAAATGTAAATCAACTCAACAGGAGTCATTTGACTAAGCGACCCCCTATACGACCGCCATATATCTGCAATATAATTTGTGATTTCAAAGTGCGTTTCACCCCAGCAGAACGCCTTCGGAGGCGAGGGCCACAGGATGCCTTTAAAGCAGATTGCCAATATTATCTTTATTGTTTTTCCCGGAGCTTTTTTGTTTTAAGTTAATTTTATTTTATCCTGGCCGCAGGCTGGCTGCGCTCTCAGAAGCCCCCGCTGCTGCGCTCAAACTTTCCTCACAGTAAAGGGCTTCCCTTCACCGCCGACCGACTCCGACATCCAGTCATCTCTTCTCTCCAGGCCTAGGACTTTCAAGTCAGCTAAATCCATTGATTTTTGGAAATTTCCCAGAAATATTTATTCCTACAATTAAAACTTCTTTCATTTAACCGGCTGAGTGTAGGGAGGACAACGGGGGAGATTTATTGATGACACCGCCCCAAGAAGTCACAGCGAATATGTCTCTAACTACTGGATCTGCATCCAAAACCATAACAAGAGAGAAAACTGAGAAAACATATTATTCAAAACTGACCCCTAAGTACAGTATATAACTACTATAATACTGCCTCCTATATACAAGAATATAACTACTATAATACTGCCTCCTATATACAAGAATATAACTACTATAATACTGCTCCTATATACAAGAATATAACTACTATAATACTGCCTCCTATATACAAGAATATAACTACTATAATACTGCTCCTATATACAAGAATATAACTACTATAATACTACTCCTATATACAAGAATATAACTACTATAATACTGCTCCTATATACAAGAATATAACTACTATAATACTGCTCCTATATACAAGAATATAACTACTATAATACTGCTCCTATATATACAAGAATATAACTACTATAATACTGCTCCTATATACAAGAATATAACTACTATAATACTGCCCCTATATACAAGAATATAACTACTATAATACTGCCTCCTATATACAGGAATATAACTACTATAATACTGCTCCTATGTACAAGAATATAACTACTATAATACTGCTCCTATGTACAAGAATATAACTACTATAATACTGCTCCTATATACAAGAATATAACTACTATAATAATGCTCCTATATACAAGAATATAACTATTATAATACTGCTCCTATATACAAGAATATAACTACTATAATACTGCACCTATATACAACAATATAACTACTATAATACAGCTCCTATATACAAGAAAATAATTACTATAATACTGCTCCTATATACAAGAATATAACTACTATAATACTGCTCCTATATACAAGAATATAACTACTATAATACTGCCTCCTATATACAAGAATATAACTACTATAATACTGCCTCCTATATATAAGAATATAACTACTATAATACTGCTCCTATATACAAGAATATAACTACTATAATACTACTCCTATATACAAGAATATAACTACTATAATACTGCTCCTATATACAAGAATATAACTACTATAATACTGCTCCTATATACAAGAATATAACTACTATAATACTGCTCCTATATATACAAGAATATAACTACTATAATACTGCTCCTATATACAAGAATATAACTACTATAATACTGCCCCTATATACAAGAATATAACTACTATAATACTGCCTCCTATATACAGGAATATAACTACTATAATACTGCTCCTATGTACAAGAATATAACTACTATAATACTGCTCCTATGTACAAGAATATAACTACTATAATACTGCTCCTATATACAAGAATATAACTACTATAATAATGCTCCTATATACAAGAATATAACTATTATAATACTGCTCCTATATACAAGAATATAACTACTATAATACTGCACCTATATACAACAAAATAACTACTATAATACAGCTCCTATATACAAGAAAATAATTACTATAATACTGCTCCTATATACAAGAATATAACTACTATAATACTGCTCCTATATACAAGAATATAACTACTATAATACTGCCTCCTATATACAAGAATATAACTACTATAATATGGCTCCTATATACAAGAAAATAACTACTATAATACTGCTCATATATACAAGAATATAACTACTATAATACTGCTCCTATGTACAAGAATATAACTACTATAATACTGCTCCTATATACAAGAATATAACTACTATAATACTGTTCCTATATACAAGAATATAACTACTATAATACTGCTCCTATATACAAGAATATAACTGCTATAATACTACTCCTATATACAAGAATATAACTACTATAATACTGCTCCTATATACAAGAATATAACTACTATAATACCGTCCCTATATACAAGAATATAACTACTATAATACTGCTGCTAAATACAAGAATATAACTACTATAATACTGCTCCTTTATACAAGAATATAACTACTATAATACTGCCACCTATATATAAGAATATAACTTGTATAATACTGCCCCTATATACAATAATATAACTACTATAATACTGCTCATATATACAAGAATATAACTACTATAATACTGTTCCTATATACAAGAATATAACTACTATTATACTGCTCCTATATACAAGAATATAACTACTATAATACTACTCCTATATACAAGAATATAACTACTATAATACTGCTCCTATATACAAGAATATAACTACCATAATACTGCTCCTATATACAAGAATATACCACTATAATACTGCTCCTATATACAAGAATATAACTACTATAATACTGCCTCCTATATACAAGAATATAACTACTATAATACTGCCTCCTATATACAAGAATATAACTACTATAATACTGCTCCTATATACAAGAATATAATACTATAATACTGCCTCCTATATGCAAGAATATAACTATTTTAATACTGCCCCCTGTATACAAGAATATAACTACTATAATACTGCTCCTATATACAAGAATATAACTACTATACTACTGCTCCTATATACAAGAATATAACTACTATAATACTGCCTCCTATATACAAGAATATAACTACTATAATACTGCTCCTATATACAAGAATAAAACTACTATAATACTGCTCCTATATAGAAGAATAAAACTACTATAATACTCCTCCTATATACAAGAATATAACTACTATAATACTGCTCCTATATACAAGAATATAACTACCATAATACTGCTCCTATATACAAGAATATAACTACTATAAAACTGCTGCTATATACTAGAATATAACTACTATAATACTGCTCCTATATACAAGAATATAACTACTATAAAACTGCTCCTATATACAAGAATATAACTACTATAATACTGCTCCTATATACAAGAATATACCTACTATAATACTGCTCCTATATACAAGAATATAACTACTATAATACTGCCTCCTATATACAAGAATATAACTACTATAATACTGCCTCCTATATACAAGAATATAACTACTATAATACTGCTCCTATATACAAGAATATAACTACCATAATACTGCTCCTATATACAAGAATATAACTACTATAATACTGCTCCTATATACAAGAATATAACTACTATAATACTGCTCCTATATACAAGAATATAACTACTATAATACTGCTCCTATATACAAGAATATACTACTATAATACTGCTCCTATATACAAGAATATAACTACTATAATACTGCCTCCTATATACAAGAATATAAATACTATAATACTGCCTCCTATATACAAGAATATAACTACTATAATACTGCTCCTATATACAAGAATATAATACTATAATACTGCCTAATATATGCAAGAATATAACTACTATAATACTGCCCCCTATATACAAGAATATAACTGCTATAATACTGCTCCTATATACAAGAATATAACTACTATAATACTACTCCTATATACAAGAATATAACTACTATAATACTGCCTTCTATATACAGGAATATAACTACTATAATACTGCTCCTATATACAAGAATATAACTACCATAATACTGCTCCTATATACAAGAATATAACTACTATAATACTGCTCCTATATACAAGAATATAACTACTATAATACTGCTCCTATATACAAGAATATAACTACTATAAAACTGCTCCTATATACAAGAATATAACTACTATAATACTGCTCCTATATACAAGAATATACCTACTATAATACTGCTCCTATATACAAGAATATAACTACTATAATACTGCCTCCTATATACAAGAATATAACTACTATAATACTGCCCCTATATACAAGAATATAACTACTATAATACTGCTCCTATATACAAGAATATAACTACTATCATGCTGTTCCTATATACAAGAATATAACTACTATAATACTGCCTCCTATATACAAGAATATAACTACTATAATACTGCTCCTATATACAAGAATATAATACTATAATACTGCCTCCTATATGCAAGAATATAACTACTATAATACTGCCCCCTATATGCAAGAATATAACTGCTATAATACTGCTCCTATATACAAAAATATAACTGCTATAATACTGCTCCTATATACAAGAATATAACTACTATAATACTGCTCCTATATACAAGAATATAACTACTATAATACTACTCCTATATACAAGAATATAACTACTATAATACTGCCTCCTATATACAAGAATATAACTACTATAATACTGCTCCTATATACAAGAATATAACTACTATAATACTGCCTCCTATATACAAGAATATAACTACTATAATACTTCCTCCTATATACAAGAATATAACTACTATAATACTGCTCCTATATACAAGAATATATCTACTATAATACTGCCCCTATATACAAGAATATAACTACTATAATACTGCTCCTATAGACAAGAATATAACTACTATAATACTGCCTCCTATATACAAGAATATAACTACTATAATATTCTTCGTGAGTGACAGGTATGGCATAAACCCGGGTGCCTTATTACATGTAAGGTCTATGACACAGTTGCAGAGTGATGACATATTGCGGTATCCAGGTTCCCGGGTGGGGTAGGATAATGTATACTCTTGCTCCGGGGCTCGGTGTGTAGGTGAGGCAAGGTTTGGCGGTGTTGACTACTTCAGTTCATGCCGGTACTTAGTAAATCAATGTGCGGGAGAGAATTGTTTGGAGGTGAAATGAGGCATTAGTATCTAGTGAAGCTTGTGCTAATGTAATTGACAATGTAATTGTAGGGGATCTCGGCAGCAGTGAGTGGCGATACGTTAAGAAGAATTGCGCGGCTCTGTTAATCCCGGCACTGTACAGTTGTATCATGCGCAATGTGCTCAGCTCTGACTCATTTCTTCATCTTGTCGGGAAGAATCACATCAAAGGTTTGAACTAATGTAAAAAGTAAATTGGATGAGAACCGGAGCAGGGATGGTGCCCAACAAATCAGGGCTCTGCATAAGTATTCATACCCCTCCGCAGCTCTCTTACTGCGCAATGTTTATCAGATTGAACAGACGACTGACCTTATTAGACTACGGGAAACTGAACGGACTTTAAAGGGGTACTCCGCTGCTCAGCGTTTGAAACAAACTGTTCCGAACGCTGGAGCCGGCGGCGGGAGCGTGTGGCGTCATAACCCCGCCCCCTCATGATATCACACCCCGCCCCCTCAATGCAAGGCTATGGGATGGGGCGTGACGGCTGTCACGCCCCCTCCCATAGACTTTCATTGAGGGGGCGGGACGTGACATCACGAAGGGCGGGGCCGTGATATCACTAGCTCCCGGCGCTCCAGCGTTCGGAACAGTTTGTTTCAAATGCTGAGCAGTGGAGTACCCCTTTAATGTCCATGATATCAGTGGTCAGCCCGAGCTCAGAAGGGCGACATTAAGGCTTCTTTCACACTGACGTTTGTGTCCGGCAGTGTGACGATCGTTAGAACATAGCGGGAGAAAAACTTGTGCTTGTGACGTCTTTTTCTCCCGTTATCTTCCGGCAGAATAACGGGAGTCATAATGGACGTTAATGGCACTAAAAGTCAAAATAAATAAATAAATAAAGAGCCTTTAATGTCCATTCGTAACGGAGCCTCACACACAGTGTGAAGGAAGCCTTAGACATCTAAGAGTATGGTTCATTTATGGGGCCCCTCAACTAACATGGGGCTCGAACATGGAGCCCCCTCCACACATGGACCGAATACAGTCCGAAGAATGTAAAGTGAGTAGGAATGTATACAATGTATATATCACCACTCAATACTATACAGGAGCAGGGAGTCTGGCAGTAAAGAGGAGTCCCTGCTCCTGTACATACATTACATGGTGACTCCCTGCTCCTGTACATACATTACATGGAGACTCCCTGCTCCTGTACATATATTACATGGTGACTCCCTGCTCCTGTACATACATTACATACAGACTCCCTGCTCCTGTACATACATTACATACAGACTCCCTGCTCCTGTACATACATTACATGGAGACTCCCTGCTCCTGTACATACATTACATGGAGACTCCCTGCTCCTGTACATACATTACATACAGACTCCCTGCTCCTGTACATACATTACATACAGACTCCCTGCTCTTGTACATACATTACATGGAGACTTCCTGCTCCTGTACATATATTATATGGAGACTCCCTGCTCCTGTACATACATTACATGGAGACTCCCTGCTCCTGTACATACATTACATGGAGACTCCCTGCTCCTGTACATACATTACACGGAGACTCCCTGCTCCTGTACCTACATTACACGGAGACTCCCTGCTCCTGTACATACATTACATGGAGACTCCCTGCTCCTGTACATACATAACATGGAGACTCCCTGCTCCTGTACATACATTACATGGAGACTCCCTGCTCCTGTACATACATTACATGGTGACTCCCTGCTCCTGTACATACATTACATGGAGACTCCCTGCTCCTGTACATACATTACACGGAGACTCCCTGCTCCTGTACATACATTACATGGTGACTCCCTGCTCCTGTACATACATTACATGGAGACCCTCTGCTCCTGTACATACATTACACGGAGACTCCCTGCTCCTGTACATACATTACATGGAGACTCCTTGCTCCTGTACATACATTACATGGTGACTCCCTGCTCCTGTACATACATTACATGGTGACTTCCTGCTCCTGTACATACATTACATGGAGACCCTCTGCTCCTGTACATACATTACACGGAGACTCCCTGCTCCTGTACATACATTACATGGAGACTCCCTGCTCCTGTACATACATTACATGGTGACTCCCTGCTCCTGTACATACATTACATGGTGACTCCCTGCTCCTGTACATACATTACATGTAGACTCCCTGCTCCTGTACATACATTACATGGAGACTCCCTGCTCCTGTACATACATTACATGGAGACTCCCTGCTCCTGTACATACATTACATGGAGACTCCCTGCTCCTGTACATACATTACATGGTGACTCCCTGCTCCTTTATATACATTACATGGAGACTCTCTGCTCCTGTACATACATTACATGGAGACTCCCTGCTCCTGTACATACATTACATGGAGACTCCCTGCTCCTGTACATACATTACATGGAGATTCCCTGCTCCTGTACATACATTACATGGTGACTCCCTGCTCCTGTACATACATTACATGGTGACTCCCTGCTCCTGTACATACATTACATGGAGACTCCCTGCTCCTGTACATACATTATATGGTGACTCCCTGCTCCTGTACATACATTACATGGTGACTCCCTGCTCCTGTACATACATTACAAGGAGACTCCCTGCTCCTGTACATACATTACATGGTGACTCCCTGCTCCTGTACATGCATTACATGGAGACTCCCTGCTCCTGTACATACATTACATGGAGATTCCCTGCTCCTGTACATACATTACATGGAGACTCCCTGCTCCTGTACATACATTACATGGAGACTCCCTGCTCCTGTACATACATTACATGGAGACTCCCTGCTCCTGTACATACATTACATGGAGACTCCCTGCTCCTGTACATGCATTACATGGAGACTCCCTGCTCCTGTACATACATTACATGGTGACTACCTTCTCCTTTATATACATTACAATGAGACTCCCTGCTCCTGTACATACATTACATGGAGACTCCCTGCTCCTGTACATACATTACACGGAGACTCCCTGCTCCTGTACCTACATTACACGGAGACTCCCTGCTCCTGTACATACATTACATGGAGACTCCCTGCTCCTGTACATACATAACATGGAGACTCCCTGCTCCTGTACATACATTACATGGAGACTCTCTGCTCCTGTACATACATTACATGGAGACTCCCTGCTCTTGTACATACATTACATGGAGACTCCCTGCTCCTGTACATACATTACATGTAGACTCCCTGCTCCTGTACATACATTACATGGAGACTCCCTGCTCCTGTACATACATTACATGGAGACTCCCTGCTCCTGTACATACATAACATGGAGACTTCCTGCTCCTGTACATACATTACATGGAGACTCCCTGCTCCTGTACATACATTACATGG
The DNA here is from genome assembly GCF_029499605.1 of Hyla sarda. NCBI lineage: Eukaryota > Metazoa > Chordata > Amphibia > Anura > Hylidae > Hyla > Hyla sarda. Next base: position 441,421,146 of record NC_079191.1, on the reverse strand, counting down.
AGAATCCCTGCTCCTTTATATACATTACATGGTGACTCCCTGCTCCTGTACATATATTACATGGAGACTCCCTGCTCCTGTACATACATTACATGGAGACTCCCTGCTCCTGTACATACATAACATGGAGACTCCCTGCTCCTGTACATACATTACATGGAGACTCCCTGCTCCTGTACATACATTACATGGAGACTCCCTGCTCCTTTATATACATTACATGGAGACTCTCTGCTCCTGTACATACATTACATGGTGACTCCCTGCTCCTGTACATTACATGTAGACTCCCTGCTCCTGTATATGCATTACATGGAGACTCCCTGCTCCTGTACATACATTACATGGAGACTTCTTGCTCCTGTACATACATTACATGGAGACTCTCTGCTCCTGTACATACATTACATGGTGACTCCCTGCTCCTTTATATACATTACATGAAGACTCTCTGCTCCTGTACATACATTACATGGTGACTCCCTGCTCCTGTACATACATTAAATGGCGACTCCTTGCTCCTGTACATACATTACATGGAGACTCCCTGCTCCTGTGCATACTTTACATGGAGACTCCCTGCTCCTGTACATACATTACACGGAGACTCCCTGCTCTTGTACATACATAACATGGAGACTCCCTGCTCCTGCACATACTTTACATGGAGACTCCCTGCTCCTGTACATACATTACATGGAGACTCCCTTCTCCTTTATATGAATTTTCCTTGAGACTCCCTGCTCCTGTACATACATTACATGGAGACTCCCTTCTCCTTTATATACATTACATGGAGACTCTCTGCTCCTGTACATACATTACATGGAGACTCTCTGCTCCTGTACATACATTACATGATGACTCCCTTCTCCTTTATATACATTACATGGAGACTCTCTGCTCCTGTACATACATTACATGGTGACTCCCTGCTCCTGTACATACATTAAATGGCGACTCCTTGCTCCTGTACATACATTACATGGAGACTCCCTGCTCCTGTGCATACTTTACATGGAGACTCCCTGCTCCTGTACATACATTACACGGAGACTCCCTGCTCTTGTACATACATAACATGGAGACTCCCTGCTCCTGCACATACTTTACATGGAGACTCCCTGCTCCTGTACATACATTACATGGAGACTCCCTTCTCCTTTATATGAATTTTCCTTGAGACTCCCTGCTCCTGTACATACATTACATGGAGACTCCCTTCTCCTTTATATACATTACATGGAGACTCTCTGCTCCTGTACATACATTACATGGAGACTCTCTGCTCCTGTACATACATTACATGGTGACTCCCTTCTCCTTTATATACATTACATGGAGACTCCCTGCTCCTGTACATACATTACACGGAGACTCCCTGCTCCTGTACATACATTACATGGAGACTCCCTGCTCCTGTACATACATTACATGGAGACTCCCTGCTCCTGTACATACATTACATGGAGACTCCCTGCTCCTGTACATACATAACATGGAGACTCCCTGCTCCTCTACATACATTACATGGTGACTCCCTGCTCCTTTATATACATTACATGGAGACTCTCTGCTCCTGTACATACTTTACATGGTGACTCCCTGCTCCTGTACATACATTAAATGGAGACTCCCTGCTCCTGTACATACATTACATGGAGACTCCCTGCTCCTGTACATACTTTACATGGAGACTCCCTGCTCCTGTACATACATTACACGGAGACTGCCTGCTCTTGTACATACATAACATGGAGACTCCCTGCTCCTGTACATACATTACATGTAGACTCCCTGCTCCTGTACATACATTACATGGAGACTCCCTGCTCCTGTACATACATTACATGGAGACTCCCTGCTCCTGTACATACATAACATGGAGACTCTCTGCTCCTGTACATACATTACATGGTGACTCCCTTCTCCTTTATATACATTACATGGAGACTCCCTGCTCCTGTACATACATTACATGGAGACTCCCTGCTCCTGTACATACATTACACGGAGACTCCCTGCTCCTGTACATACATTACATGGAGACTCCCTGCTCCTGTACATACATTACATGGAGACTCCCTGCTCCTGTACATACATTACATGGAGACTCCCTGCTCCTGTACATACATTACATGGAGACTCCCCGTCTCCTGTACATACATAACATGGAGACTCCCTGCTCCTGGACATACATTACATGGAGACTCCCTGCTCTTGTACATACATTACATGGAGACTCCCTGCTCCTGTACATACATTACATGGAGACTCCCTGCTCCTGGACATACATTACATGGAGACTCCCTGCTCCTGGACATACATTACATGGAGACTCCCTGCTCCTGTACATGCATTACATGGAGACTCCCTGCTCCTGTACATGCATTACATGGAGACTCCCTGCTCCTGTACATACATTACATGGAGACTCCCTGCTCCTGTACATACATTACATGGAGACTCTCTGCTCCAGTACATACATTACATGGTGACTCCCTGCTCCTGTACATATATTACTTGGAGACTCCCTGCTCCTGTACATACATTACATGGAGACTCCCTGCTCCTGTACATACATTACATGGAGACTCCCTGCTCCTGTACACACATTACATGGAGACTACCTGCTCCTGTACATACATTACATGGAGACTCCCTGCTCCTGTACATACATTACATGGAGACTCCCTGCTCCTGGACATACATTACATGGAGACTCCCTGCTCCTGTACATACATTACATGGTGACTCCCTGCTCCTGTACATACATTAAATGGTGACTCTCTGCTCCTGTACATACATTACATGGAGACTCCCCGTCTCCTGTACATACATAACATGGAGACTCCCTGCTCCTGTACATACATTACATGGAGACCCTCTGCTCCTGTACACACATTACATGGAGACTCCCTGCTCCTGTACATACATTACATGGAGACTCCCTGCTCCTGTACATACATTACATGGAGACTCCCTGCTCCTGTACATACATTACATGGTGACTCCCTGCTCCTGTACATACATTACATGGAGACTCCCTGCTCCTGTACATGCATTACATGGAGACTCCCTGCTCCTGTACATGCATTACATGGAGACTCCCTCCTCCTGTACATACATTACATGGAGACTCCCTGCTCCTGTACATACATTACATGGAGACTCCCTGCTCCTGTACATACATTACATGGAGACTCCCTGCTCCTGTACACACATTACATGGAGACTACCTGCTCCTGTACATACATTACATGTAGACTCCCTGCTCCTTTATATACATTACATGTAGACTCCCTGCTCCTGTACTTACATAGTTACATAGTTAGTTACATAGTTACATAGTTAGTACGGTCGAAAAAAGACATATGTCCATCAAGTTCAACCAGGGAATTAAGGGGTAGGGGTGTGGCGCGATATTGGGGAAGGGATGAGATTTTATATTTCTTCATAAGCCTTAATCATATTTTGTTCCAGGAATGTATCTAATCCGGTTTTAAATCTGTTAATTGTTCCTGCTGTGACCAGTTCCTGAGGTAGACTGTTCCATAAATTCACAGTCCTCACGGTAAAGAAGGCGTGTCGCCCCTTGAGACTAAACTTTTTCTTCTCCAGACGGAGGGAGTGCCCCCTCGTCCTTTGGGGGGGTTTAACCTGGAACAGTTTTTCTCCATATTTTTTGTATGGGCCATTAATATACTTATATACGTTTATCATATCCCCCTTAAACGTCTCTTCTCAAGACTAAACAATTGTAACTCCTTTAATCGCTCCTCATAGCTAAGATGTTCCATGCCCCATATTAGTTTAGTCGCGCGTCTCTGCACCCTTTCCAACTCCGCAGTGTCCCTTTTATGGACAGGTGCCCAAAACTGAACAGCATATTCCAGGTGAGGCCGTACCAATGATTTATAAAGGGGGAGTATTATGTCCCTGTCCCTTGAGTCCATGCCTCTTTTGATACATGACAATATCCTGCCGGCTTTGGAAGCAGCAGCCTGACATTGCATGCTATTTTGTAGTCTGTGATCTACAAGTCACCCAGATCCTTCTCTACCAGTGACTCTGCCAGTTTAATCCCCCCTAAGACATACGATGCTGCAGGTTATTAGTACCCAGATGCATAACTTTACATTTATCCACATTGAACCTCATTTGCCAAGTGGAGGCCCAGACACTTAGTCTATCCAAGTCATCTTGTAACTTATGCACATCCTCTATAGACTGTACCGTGCTACAAAGCTTGGTGTCATCTGCAAAGATAGAAACAGAGCTGTTATTACCATCCTTTATATATACACAACCCCCCCTCTATATACAGAGCTGTTATTACCATCCTCTATATCATTGATAAATAAATTAAACAACAGCGGTCCCAGTACTGAACCTTGGGGTACACCACTAATAACCGGGGACCAATCAGAGTACGAATCATTGACCACCACTCTCTGGGTACGATCCATGAGCCAGTGTTCAATCCAGTTACAAACTAACATTTCCAAACCCAAAGACCTTAACTTACCTGTCAGACGTCTATGAGGGACAGTATCAAACGCTTTAGCAAAATCCAGAAACACTATATCCACAGCCATTCCTCTATATACAGAGCTCCCCTCTATATACACAGCCCCCCTCTATATACACAGCCCCCCTCTATATACACAGCCCCCCTCTATATCCACAGCCCCCCTCTATATCCACAGCCATTCCTCTATATACAGAGCTCCCCTCTATATACACAGCCCCCTCTATATACACAGCCCCCCTCTATATCCACAGCCCCCCTCTATATCCACAGCCATTCCTCTGTCAAGGCTTCTACTCACCTCTTCATAAAAGCAAATTAGATTGGTTTGACAACTTCTATCCTTAGTAAACCCATGCTGGCTATCACTTATAATACTATTATCCCCTATGTATTCCTGTATGTAATCCCTTATAAGTCCTTCAAACAATTTACCCACAATGCACGTTAAACTTACCGGTCTATAGTTTCCTGGGGAAGACCTAGAGCCCTTTTTGAAGATTGGCACCACATTCGGCTTGCGCCTGTCCCTTTGCACAATACCAGACACCAGAGAATCTCTAAATATCATGAACAGGGGTACAGATATTACTGAACTTACCTCTCTAAGAACTCTTGGGTGTAGTCCATCCGGTCCTGGGGATTTGCTTACATTTATATCACTTAACTTACCTTGTACCATCTCTACATTAAGCCAGTTCAGTACATTACATGATGTGTTACCAGCACTGACCTGTACATGATGTGTTACCAGCACTGACCTGTACATGATGTGTTACCAGCACTGACCTGTACATGATGTGTTACCAGCACTGACCTGGCCAATGTCAGCTCCTTTTTCCATAGTGTATACAGAACTAAAGAACCCATTCAGTAGCTCCGCCTTCTCTTGATCGCCTGTGACAACCTCCCCATTATCATTATTAAGGGGTCCTACATGCTCTGTCCTTGGTTTTTTTGCATTTATATATCTAAAAATATATTTAGGATTAGTTTTGCTTTCTTTGGCCACCTGTCTCTCATTTTGAATTTTTGCTGTTTTTATTACATTTTTACAGATTTTATTAAGCTCCTTGTACTGTTTAAATGTTATAGCTGACCCATCAGATTTGTATTTTTTGAAGGCTATTTTTTTGTTGTTTATTGCTCTTTTAACATCATGTGTCAGCCATGTAGGATTTAGTTTTAATCGTTTATATTTGTTCCCCTTTGGTATATATTTAGCTGTATAGTTATTTAGAGTTGATTTAAAGATGTCCCATTTACCTTCTGTATCAGTATTTGACAACACCTCCCCCCAGTCTATGTCCTGTAGTGCAGCCCTCAGCCCAGGGAAATTTGCCTTTTTAAAGTTATATGTTTTTGCCTTCCCCGCCTGTCTTTGTTTTCTACATTTTAAGTCAAAAGTAACTATATTGTGGTCGCTATTACCAAGGTTTTCCCGCACAGTTACATTACCAACCAGCTCTGCGTTGTTGGAAATGATCAGATCCAACAAGGCATCACTTCTTGTTGGGTCCTCCACAAACTGGCCCAGAAAATTATCCTGCAATAAATTTAGGAATTGTCGCCCCTTTGTAGTTTTAGCCAACCCCGGACCCCAATCTACATCTGGATAGTTAAAATCTCCCATTATTACCACTGTACCTGCCCGGGCGGCCTCTCTATTTGTTTATGAAGCCGAACTTCTATCTCTTCAGTGATATTAGGGGGTCTGTAGATTACACCAAATATTATTTTTTCAGTATTTCCCTCCTTTTGTAATTCTACCCACAGTGATTCCACCTCCTCAGAATTATCACACACTATGGCATCGTTCACACTGACTTTCATACCACTTCTTACATACAGACAGACTCCACCACCTTTTCTGTTCATTCTATCCTTGCGAAACAATGTAAACCCCTGCAGATTAACGGCCCAGTCATGCGAGGAGTCCAGCCATGTCTCAGTGACCCCAACTATATCAATATGTTCCTCCAGTATCAAGGCCTCAAGCTCCCCCATTTTATTTGTTAGGCTTCTGGCATTTGTGAACATACACTTTACATTTCCATCCTTTATGTTATTGGGGTTAATGGGATTCAAGGGTGTAAGTTTTATTTTCCTATGAAGTCTATTCCTATTAACTATTCTAACCCCTCCCTCCGCTCCACCCCCAGGTACATTTATAATTCCCACCTCTCTATCTACACTATCTTCCCCCTCTTTGCTGTAGGTTGCCTCCCCCCAAGTCCCTAGTTTAAACTCTCCTCCACCCTTCTAGCCATCTTCTCCCCAAGCACAGCGCTCCCTCCCCATTGAGGTGCAGCCCGTCCCTACGGTAGAGCCGGTAACCGACAGCGAAGTCAGCCCAGTTCTCCATGAACCCAAACCCTTCCTTCCTACACCAGCTTCTGAGCCACTTGTTTACCTCCCTGATCTCCCGCTGCCTCTCTGGTGCGGCTCGTGGTACTGGTAGTATTTCAGAAAATACTACCTTGGAGGTCCTTGCCTTAAGCTTGTGGCCCAAGTCCCTGAAATCATTTTTAAGGACACTCCACCTACCTCTTACTTTTTCATTGGTGCCAATATGTACCATGACTGCTGGGTCCTCTCCAGCCCCACCCAACAACCTGTCAACCCGATCCGCGATGTGCCGAACTCGTGCTCCAGGCAGACAACACACTGTTCGGCGATCCCGGTCTTTGTGACAGATTGCCCTGTCTGTCCCCCTAATAATTGAGTCCCCCACCACTAGTACCTGTCTGGCCTGCCCTGTACTCCTCCCTCCCTCCTTACTGGAGCAGACACCCCCCTGGCGGTCAGAGGCGGTATCCTGCTGCAGTTCTGCTAGCTCTGTAATGGCATCCCCCTCATCTGCCAAGCGGGCAAACTTGTTGGGGTGTCCAGTTCAGGACTAGCCTACCTGACACTTTTTCCCCTACCCCTCTTTCTAACTGTAACCCAGCTAACTGCCTGACTGTCCTGCAACTCCGTCCAACTGTCCTCCCCCACCTCTATTCCCGAGAGTGCCTGCTCAGTGAGCACGAGACTCCTCTCCATGTTGTTAATGCTTCTCATTGTTGCCAGTCGCCCCTCTAGATGCAGGATCTGGGCTTCCAAACGGACAACTCGCACACATCTCGCACAACAAAATGCACCCTCAAACTGTTGTTCAAGGATTGCATACATTGAACAGGATGTACATTGGACTGCATTTTCCAACATGGAGGCCATCTAGTTATGGGGATTTCACAAATGGAAAGGAAAAAACAGACAGTCAAAAATACACTTAAAATTTATTGTAGACCTTGTGGGTTCAAAAATTAAAACTCACAGCGATCTCAACCTCCTGCTTTAAAACTCCAGTTTTTGAAACTCCTCTTTCACGCCCCCTCTTACACAGCAACACTCAGAAAGAGCAAGCTCTCAATAAGAGTCCCAAGCTAAGATTTATACACCTGTGCCCAATCTACTCCTCCTCCCCCCAAAATATGAATGTGGGCTATAGGCAGTCGCACCCACTCCACAGATTCACTCCGCACAACAGATATTCACAGTTTTTGAAACTCCTCTTTCACGCCCCCTCTTACACAGCAACACTCAAAAAGAGACTCCCTGCTCCTGTACATACATTACATGGTGACTCCCTGCTCCTGTACATACATTACATGGAGACTCCCTGCTCCTGTACATACATTACATGGAGACTCCCTGCTCCTGTACATACATTACATGGAGACTCCCTGCTCCTGTACATACATTACATGGAGACTCCCTGCTCCTGTACATACATTACATGGAGACTCCCTGCTCCTTTATATACATTACATGTAGACTCCCTGCTCCTGTACTTACATTACATGGAGACTCCCTGCTCCTGTACTTACATTACATGGAGACTCCCTGCTTCTGTACATACATTACATGGAGACTCCCTGCTCCTTTATATACATTACATGTAGACTCCCTGCTCCTGTACATACATTACATGGAGACTCCCTGCTCCTGTACTTACATTACATGGAGACTCCCTGCTCCTGTACATACATTACATGTAGACTCCCTGCTCCTTTATATACATTACATGTAGACTCCCTGCTCCTGTACTTACATTACATGGAGACTCCCTGCTCCTGTACTTACATTACATGGAGACTCCCTGCTCCTGTACTTACATTACATGGAGACTCCCTGCTCCTGTACATACATTACATGGAGACTCCCTGCTCCTTTATATACATTACATGTAGACTCCCTGCTCCTGTACTTACATTACATGGAGACTCCCTGCTCCTGTACTTACATTACATGGAGACTCCCTGCTTCTGTACATACATTACATGGAGACTCCCTGCTCCTTTATATACATTACATGTAGACTCCCTGCTCCTGTACATACATTACATGGAGACTCCCTGCTCCTGTACTTACATTACATGGAGACTCCCTGCTCCTGTACATACATTACATGTAGACTCCCTGCTCCTTTATATACATTACATGTAGACTCCCTGCTCCTGTACTTACATTACATGGAGACTCCCTGCTCCTGTACATACATTACATGGAGACTCCCTGCTCTTGTACATACATTACAAATACTCCCTGCTCCTGTACATACATTACATGGAGACTCCCTGCTCCTGTACATACATTACATACAGACTCCCTGCTCCTGTACATACATTACATACAGACTCCCTGCTCCTGTACATACATTACATGGAGACTCCCTGCTCTTGTACATGCATTACATGGTGACTACCTGCTCCTGTACATACATTACATGGAGACTCCCTGCTCCTGTACATACATTACATGGAGACTCCCTGCTCCTGTACATACATTACATACAGACTCCCTGCTCCTGTACATACATTACATAGACTCCCTGCTCCTGTACATACATTACATGGAGACTCCCTGCTCCTGTACATACATTACATGGTAACTCCCTGCTCCTGTACATACATTACATGGAGACTCCCTGCTCCTGTACATACATTACATACAGACTCCCTGCTCCTGTACATACATTACATGTAGACTCCCTGCTCCTGTACATACATTACATGTAGACTCCCTGCTCCTGTACATACATTACATAGACTCCCTGCTCCTGTACATACATTACATGGTGACTCCATGCTCCTGTACATACATTACATGGAGACTCCCTGCTCCTGTACATACATTACATGGTGACTCCCTGCTCCTTTATATACATTACATGGAGACTCTCTGCTCCTGTACATACATTACATGGTGACTCCCTGCTAATGTACATACATTACATGGAGACTCCCTGCTCCTGTACATACTTTACATGGAGACTCCCTGCTCCTGTACCTACATTACATGGTGACTCCCTGCTCCTTTATATACATTACATGGAGACTCTCTGCTCCTGTACATACATTACATGGAGACTCCCTGCTCCTATACATACTTTACATGGAGACTCCCTGCTCCTGTACATACATTACATGGAGACTCCCTGCTCCTGTACATACATTACATGGAGACTCCCTGCTCCTGTACATACTTTACATGGAGACTCCATGCTCCTGTACATACATTACATGGAGACTCCCTGCTCCTGTACATGCATTACATGGTGACTCCCTGCTCCTGTACATACATTACATGGTGACTCCCTGCTCCTGTACATACATTACATGGTGACTCTCTGCTCCTTTATATACATTACATGGAGACTCTCTGCTCCTGTACATACATTTCATGGTGACTCCCTGCTCCTGTACATACATTACATGGAGACTCCCTGCTCCTGTACATATATTACTTGGAGACTCCCTGCTCCTTTATATACATTACATGTAGACTCCCTGCTCCTGTACTTACATTACATGGAGACTCTCTGCTCCTGTACATACATTACATGGTGACTCCCTGCTCCTGTACATACATTACATGGAGACTCCCTGCTCCTGTACATACATTACTTGGAGACTCCCTGCTCCTGTACATACATTACATGGAGACTCCCTGCTCCTGTACATACATTACATGTAGACTCCCTGCTCCAGTACATACATTACATGTAGACTCCCTGCTCCTGTACATACATTACATAGACTCCCTGCTCCTGTACATACATTACATGGTGACTCCATGCTCCTGTACATACATTACACGGAGACTCCCTGCTCCTGTACATACATTACATGGTGACTCCCTGCTCCTTTATATACATTACATCGAGACTCTCTGCTCCTGTACATACATTACATGGTGACTCCCTGCTAATGTACATACATTACATGGAGACTCCCTGCTCCTGTACATACTTTACATGGAGACTCCCTGCTCCTGTACATACATTACATGGTGACTCCCTGCTCCTTTATATACATTACATGGAGACTCTCTGCTCCTGTACATACATTACATGGAGACTCCCTGCTCCTGTACATACATTACTTGGAGACTCCCTGCTCCTGTACATACTTTACATGGAGACTCCCTGCTCCTGTACATACATTACATGGAGACTCCCTGCTCCTGTACATGCATTACATGGTGACTCCCTGCTCCTGTACATACATTACATGGTGACTCCCTGCTCCTGTACATACATTACATGGTGACTCTCTGCTCCTTTATATACATTACATGGAGACTCTCTGCTCCTGTACATACATTTCATGGTGACTCCCTGCTCCTGTACATACATTACATGGAGACTCCCTGCTCCTGTACATATATTACTTGGAGACTCCCTGCTCCTTTATATACATTACATGTAGACTCCCTGCTCCTGTACTTACATTACATGGAGACTCCCTGCTCCTGTACATACATTACATGGTGACTCCCTGCTCCTGTACATACATAACATGGAGACTCCCTGCTCCTGTACATACATTACATGGAGACTCCCTGCTCCTGTACATACATTACATGGAGACTCTCTGCTCCTGTACATACATTACATGGTGACTCCCTGCTCCTGTACATACATTACATGGAGACTCCCTGCTCCTGTACATACATTACATGGAGACTCCCTGCTCCTGTCCATACATTACATGGAGACTCCCTGCTCCTGTCCATACATTACATGGAGAATCCCTGCTCCTGTACATGCATTACATGGAGACTCGCTGCTCCTGTACACATATTAAATGGAGACTCTCTGCTCCTGTACATACATTACATGGTGACTCCCTCCTCCTGTACATACATTACTTGGAGACTCCCTGCTCCTGTACATACATTACATGGAGACTCCCTGCTCCTTTATATACATTACATGTAGACTCCCTGCTCCTGTACTTATATTACATGGAGACTCCCTGCTCCTGTACATACATTACATACAGACTCCCTGCTCCTGTACATACATTACATGGAGACTCCCTGCTCTTGCACATACATTACAAATACTCCCTGCTCCTGTACATACATTACATCGAGACTCCCTGCTCCTGTACATACATTACATACAGACTCCCTGCTCCTGTACATACATTACATACAGACTCCCTGCTCCTGTACATACATTACATGGAGACTCCCTGCTCTTGTACATACATCACATGGTGACTACCTGCTCCTGTACATACATTACATGGAGACTCCCTGCTCCTGTACATACATTACATGGAGACTCCCTGCTCCTGTACATACATTACATACAGACTCCCTGCTCCTGTACATACATTACATAGACTCCCTGCTCCTGTACATACATTACATGGAGACTCCCTGCTCCTGTACATACATTACATGTAGACTCCCTGCTCCTGTACATACATTACATGGAGACTCCCTGCTCCTGTACATACATTACATACAGACTCCCTGCTCCTGTACATACATTACATGTAGACTCCCTGCTCCTGTACATACATTACATGTAGACTCCCTGCTCCTGTACATGCATTACATGGTGACTCCCTGCTCCTGTACATACATTACATGGTGACTCCCTGCTCCTGTACATACATTACATGGTGACTCTCTGCTCCTTTATATACATTACATGGAGACTCTCTGCTCCTGTACATACATTTCATGGTGACTCCCTGCTCCTGTACATACATTACATGGAGACTCCCTGCTCCTGTACATATATTACTTGGAGACTCCCTGCTCCTTTATATACATTACATGTAGACTCCCTGCTCCTGTACATACATTACATGGTGACTCCCTGCTCCTGTACATACATTACATGGAGACTCCCTGCTCCTGTACATACATTACATGGAGACTCCCTGCTCCTGTACATACATTACATGGAGACTCCCTGCTCCTGTACATACATTACATGGAGACTCCCTGCTCCAGTACATATATTACATGGAGACTCCCTGCTCCTGTACATACATTACATAGACTCCCTGCTCCTGTACATACATTACATGGTGACTCCATGCTCCTGTACATACATTACATGGAGACTCCCTGCTCCTGTACATACATTACATGGTGACTCCCTGCTCCTTTATATACATTACATGGAGACTCTCTGCTCCTGTACATACATTACATGGTGACTCCCTGCTAATGTACATACAGTACATGGAGACTCCCTGCTCCTGTACATTCTTTACATGGAGACTCCCTGCTCCTGTACATACATTACATGGTGACTCCCTGCTCCTTTATATACATTACATGGAGACTCTCTGCTCCTGTACATACATTACATGGAGACTCCCTGCTCCTGTACATACATTACATGGAGACTCATTGCTCATGTACATACTTTACATGGAGACTCCCTGCTCCTGTACATACATTACATGGTGACTCCCTGCTCCTGTACATACATTACATGGTGACTCCCTGCTCCTGTACATACATTACATGGTGACTCTCTGCTCCTTTATATACATTACATGGAGACTCTCTGCTCCTGTACATACATTTCATGGTGACTCCCTGCTCCTGTACATACATTACATGGAGACTCCCTGCTCCTGTACATATATTACTTGGAGACTCCCTCCTCCTTTATATACATTACATGTAGACTCCCTGCTCCTGTTCTTACATTACATGGAGACTCCCTGCTCCTGTACATACATTACATGGTGACTCCCTGCTCCTGTACATACATTACATGGAGACTCCCTGCTCCTGTACATACATTACATGGAGACTCCCTGCTCCTGTACATACATTACATGGAGACTCTCTGCTCCTGTACATACATTTCATGGTGACTCCCTGCTCCTGTACATACATTACATGGAGACTCCCTGCTCCTGTACATACATTACATGGAGACTCCCTGCTCCTGTACATACATTACATGGAGACTCCCTGCTCCTGTACATACATTACATGGAGACTCCCTGCTCCTGTACATACATTACATGGAGACTCCCTGCTCCTGTACATGCATTACATGGAGACTCCCTGCTCCTGTACATACATTAAATGGAGACTCTCTGCTCCTGTACATACATTACATGGTGACTCCCTCCTCTTGTACATACATTACTTGGAGACTCCCTGCTCCTGTACATACATTACATGGAGACTCCCTGCTCCTTTATATACATTACATGTAGACTCCCTGCTCCTGTACTTACATTACATGGAGACTCCTTGCTCCTGTACATACATTACATGGTGACTCCCTGCTCCTGTACATACATTACATGGAGACTCTCTGCTCCTGTACATACATTACATGGTGACTCCCTGCTCCTGTACATACATTACATGGAGACTCTCTGCTCCTGTACATACATTACATGGAGACTCCCTGCTCCTGTACATACATTACATGGAGACTCCTCACTCCTGTACATACATTACATGGTGACTCCCTGCTCCTTTATATACATTACATGGTGACTCCCTGCTCCTGTACATACATTACATGGTGACTCCCTGCTCCTGTACATACATTACATGGAGACTCTCTGCTCCTGTACATACATTACATGGAGACTCCCTGCTCCTGTACATACATTACATGGTGACTCCCTGCTCCTTTATATACATTACATGGTGACTCCCTGCTCCTGTACATACATTACATGGAGACTCTCTGCTCCTGTACATACATTACATGGTGACTCCCTGCTCCTGTACATACATTACATGGAGACTCCCTGCTCCTGTACATACATTACATGGAGACTCCCTGCTCCTGTACATGCATTACATGGAGACTCCCTGCTCCTGTACATACATTAAATGGAGACTCTCTGCTCCTGTACATACATTACATGGTGACTCCCTCCTCTTGTACATACATTACTTGGAGACTCCCTGCTCCTGTACATACATTACATGGAGACTCCCTGCTCCTTTATATACATTACATGTAGACTCCCTGCTCCTGTACTTACATTACATGGAGACTCCTTGCTCCTGTACATACATTACATGGTGACTCCCTGCTCCTGTACATACATTACATGGAGACTCTCTGCTCCTGTACATACATTACATGGTGACTCCCTGCTCCTGTACATACATTACATGGAGACTCTCTGCTCCTGTACATACATTACATGGAGACTCCCTGCTCCTGTACATACATTACATGGAGACTCCTCACTCCTGTACATACATTACATGGTGACTCCCTGCTCCTTTATATACATTACATGGTGACTCCCTGCTCCTGTACATACATTACATGGAGACTCTCTGCTCCTGTACATACATTACATGGTGACTCCCTGCTCCTGTACATACATTACATGGAGACTCTCTGCTCCTGTACATACATTACATGGAGACTCCCTGCTCCTGTACATACATTACATGGAGACTCCCTGCTCCTTTATATACATTACATGGTGACTCCCTGCTCCTGTACATACATTACATGGAGACTCTCTGCTCCTGTACATACATTACATGGTGACTCCCTGCTCCTGTACATACATTACATGGAGACTCCCTGCTCCTGTACATACATTACATGGTGACTCCCTGCTCCTGTACATACATTACATGGAGACTCCCTGCTCCTGTACATACATTACATGGAGACTCCCTGCTCCTGTACATACATTACATGGTGACTCCCTGCTCCTGTACATACATTACATGGAGACTCCCTGCTCCTGTACATACATTACATGGAGACTCCCTGCTCCTGTCCATACATTACATGGAGACTCCCTGCTCCTGTACATACATTACATGGAGACTCCATGCTCCTTTATATACATTACATGGAGACTCCCTGCTCCTGTACTTACATTACATGGAGACTCCCTGCTCCTGTACATACATTACATGGAGACTCCCTGCTCCTGTGCATACATTACATGGAGACTCCCTGCTCCTGTACATAGTTTACCTGGGGACTCCCTGCACCTGTATTACAGTGGTGCGTGATGTCATTTCATTGTGTGCAGCCTGTAGGAAAAGGTCCTGCGCCGCTTCATCACACAGTGGAGGAAGACGCCCTGGCCTCAATGTGGGAGTGGAAAGAGGGCGAGTATGACTTTTTTTATTTAATGAAATAACGTTCCTACTAGGTGCATGCTGTGGGATAAATTACCTACCTGGAGCTTCTCGGGGCTTCTACTTAATGGAGAAAGGGATTATCTACCTACTGAGGGCATTTACATAATAGTGGGGAGGGATTACTTACCTACTGGGGGCATCTACATAATGTGGGAAAGGGATTACTTACCTATTTGTGGGGGGGGGGGGGGCTTCTAATTAAAGGGATTCTCGGGTGTCCAAGTTTTAAAAATACATTTTTTTAAATGTTTTATTTAATTCTTGCATAAAAAAAACAAATAAAAAAACAACCTTTGACTTTGCTGCAGCTCCCCTGGTGCCTCAAGTAATGTTGCTATGATTCTCTACCTGGTGTTGGTGGTTGATGCATCAAACTGATAGATAAACTCCCCCTGTTTTCCTGTCTGCTCAGAGGGGGGTTGCTATGTACTTGGTTTCACCCCCCCCCCCCCCCCCAATACCTCACCTTATACTTGCCCCCTGGATCTAGTACATTATTTCCCAGCCTGTGACTCTCCTTCTCAGTGTTATTAAAAACCTGTAATTTTCCTTCTCACTATTTCCCAACCTGTGATCCTCCTGCTCAGTGTTTACTAACCTGTAGTTTTCCTTCTCATTGATTCCCAACCTGTGATTCTCCTTCTCAATGATTCCCAATCTTTGATCCTCCCAAACCTGTGATACTCCTGCTCAGTGTTTTCTAATCTATTATTCTCCTGCTTTGTGTTTCCTAACCTGTGATCCTCCTGCTCAGTGTTTCCCCATCTGTGATACTCTTGCTCGGTGTTTCCCAACCTTTGATCCTCTTGCTCGGTATTTCCCAGTCTGTGAACCTCCTGCCCAGTATTTCCCAACCTGTTGTTACGCCGAGCGCTCCGGGTCCCCGCTCCTCCCCGGAGCGCTCGCTACACTCCTCTCACTGCAGCGCTCCGGTCGGTTCCACGGACCCGGGGCGCTGCGATACCGCCTCTGGCCGGGATGCGATTCGCGATGCGGGTAGCGCCCGCTCGCGATGCGCACCCCGGCTCCCGTACCTGACTCGCTCTCCGTCAGTTCTGTCCCGGCGCGCGCGGCCCCGCTCCCTAGGGCGCGCGCGCGCCGGGTCTTTGCGATTTAAAGGGCCACTGCGCCGCTGATTGGCGCAGTGGTTCCAATTAGTGTTTACACCTGTGCACTTCCCTATATCACCTCACTTCCCCTTCACTCCCTCGCCGGATCTTGTTGCCTTAGTGCCAGTGAAAGCGTTTCCTTGTATGTTCCTAGCCTGTGTTCCAGACCTCCTGCCGTTGCCCCTGACTACGATCCTTGCTGCCTGCCCCGACCTTCTGCTACGTCCGACCTTGCTTCTGTCTACTCCCTTGTACCGCGCCTATCTTCAGCAGCCAGAGAGGTTGAGCCGTTGCTAGGGGATACGACCTGGTCACTACCGCCGCAGCAAGACCATCCCGCTTTGCGGCGGGCTCTGGTGAAAACCAGTAGTGACTTAGAACCGATCCTCTAGCACGGTCCACGCCAATCCCTCTCTGGCACAGAGGATCCACTACCTGCCAGCCGGCATCGTGACAGTAGATCCGGCCATGGATCCCGCTGAAGTTCCTCTGCCAGTTGTCGCTGACCTCACCACGGTGGTCGCCCAGCAGTCACAACAGATTGCGCAACAAGGCCAACAGCTGTCTCAACTGACTGTTATGCTACAACAGTTACTACCACAGCTCCAGCAACCATCTCCTCCGCCAGCTCCTGTACCTCCTCCGCAGCGAGTGGCCGCTTCTGGACTACGACTATCCTTGCCGGATAAATTTGATGGGGACTCTAAGCTTTGCCGTGGCTTCCTTTCCCAATGTTCATTACACTTGGAGATGATGTCGGACCAGTTCCCCACTGAAAGGTCTAAGGTGGCTTTCGTAGTCAGCCTGCTGTCTGGAAAAGCCCTGGCTTGGGCCACACCGCTCTGGGACCGCAATGACCCCGTCACTGCCTCCGTACACTCCTTCTTCTCGGAAATTCGAAGTGTCTTTGAGGAACCTGCCCGAGCCTCTTCTGCTGAGACTGCCCTGTTGAACCTGGTCCAGGGTAATTCTTCCGTTGGCGAGTATGCCGTACAATTCCGTACTCTTGCTTCTGAATTATCCTGGAACAATGAGGCCCTCTGCGCGACCTTTAAAAAAGGCCTATCCAGCAACATTAAAGATGTTCTGGCCGCACGAGAAATGCCTGCTAATCTTCATGAACTTATTCACCTGGCCACTCGCATTGACATGCGTTTTTCCGAAAGGCGTCAGGAGCTCCGCCAAGATATGGACTCTGTTCGCACGAGGCGTTTCTTCTCCTCGGCTCCTCTCTCCTCTGGTTCCCTGCAATCTGTTCCTGTGCCTCCCGCCGTGGAGGCTATGCAGGTCGACCGCTCTCGCCTGACATCTCAAGAGAGGACACGACGCCGCATGGAGAACCTCTGCCTGTACTGTGCTAGTACCGAACACTTCCTGAGGGATTGTCCTATCCGCCCTCCCCGCCTGGAAAGACGTACCCTGACTCCGCACAAAGGTGAGACAATTCTTGATGTCCACTCTGCTTCCCCACGTCTTACTGTGCCTGTGCGGATGTCTGCCTCTGCCTTCTCCTTCTCTTCTGTGGCCTTCTTGGACTCTGGATCTGCAGGAAATTTTATTTTGGCCTCTCTCGTCAACAGGTTCAACATCCCAGTGACCAGTCTCACCAGACCCCTTTACATCAATTGTATAAACAATGAAAGATTGGACTGTTCCATACGTTTCCGCACGGAGCCCCTTCTAATGAGCATCGGATCTCATCACGAGAGGATTGAACTTTTGGTCCTCCCCAATTGCACCTCGGAAATTCTCCTTGGACTTCCCTGGCTTCAACTTCATTCCCCAACCCTGGATTGGTCCACTGGGGAGATCAAGAGTTGGGGGCCCTCTTGTTCCAAGGACTGTCTAAAACCGGTTCCCAGTAACCCTTGCCGTAACTCTTTGCTTCCTCCAGTAACCGGTCTCCCTAAGGCCTATATGGACTTCGCGGATGTTTTCTGCAAAAAACAAGCGGAGACTCTACCTCCTCACAGGCCTTATGATTGTCCTATCGACCTCCTCCCGGGCACTACTCCACCCCGGGGCAGAATTTATCCTCTCTCTGCCCCAGAGACTCTTGCCATGTCTGAATACGTCCAGGAGAATCTAAAAAAGGGCTTTATCCGTAAATCCTCCTCTCCTGCCGGAGCCGGATTTTTCTTTGTGTCCAAAAAAGATGGCTCTCTACGTCCTTGCATTGACTACCGCGGACTTAATAAAATCACGGTTAAGAACCGCTACCCCTTACCCCTCATCTCTGAACTCTTTGATCGCCTCCAAGGTGCCCACATCTTTACTAAATTGGACTTAAGAGGCGCCTATAACCTCATCCGCATCAGAGAGGGGGATGAGTGGAAAACAGCATTTAACACCAGAGATGGACACTTTGAGTATCTGGTCATGCCCTTTGGCCTGTGCAACGCCCCTGCTGTCTTCCAAGACTTTGTTAATGAAATTTTTCGTGATCTGTTATACTCCTGTGTTGTTGTATATCTTGATGATATCCTAATTTTTTCGGCCAATCTAGAAGAACACCGCCAGCATGTCCGTATGGTTCTTCAGAGACTTCGTAACAATCAACTCTATGCTAAAATTGAGAAATGTCTGTTTGAATGCCAATCTCTTCCTTTTCTAGGATACTTGGTCTCTGGCCAGGGACTACAAATGGATCCAGATAAACTCTCTGCCGTCTTAGATTGGCCACGCCCCTCCGGACTCCGTGCCATCCAACGTTTTTTGGGGTTCGCCAATTATTACAGGCAATTTATTCCACATTTTTCTACCATTGTGGCTCCTATTGTGGCTTTAACCAAAAAAAATGCCGATCCCAAGTCTTGGTCTCCTCAAGCGGAAGACGCCTTTAAACGACTCAAGTCTGCCTTCTCTTCGGCTCCCGTGCTCTCCAGACCTGACCCATCTAAACCCTTCCTATTGGAGGTTGATGCCTCCTCAGTAGGAGCTGGAGCTGTCCTTCTACAAAAAAACTCTTCCGGGCATGCTGTTACTTGTGGGTTTTTTTCTAGGACCTTCTCTCCGGCGGAGAGGAACTACTCCATCGGGGATCGAGAGCTTCTAGCCATTAAATTAGCACTTGAGGAATGGAGGCATCTGCTGGAGGGATCAAGATTTCCAGTTATTATTTACACCGATCACAAGAACCTCTCATACCTCGAGTCTGCCCAACGGCTGAATCCTCGTCAGGCCAGGTGGTCTCTGTTCTTTGCCCGATTTAATTTTGAAATTCACTTTCGGCCTGCTGATAAGAACATTAGGGCCGATGCTCTCTCTCGTTCCTCAGATGCTTCTGAAATTGAACTCTCTCCTCAACACATCATTCCTCCTGACTGCCTGATTTCCACTTCTCCAGCCTCCATCAGGCAAACTCCTCCAGGAAAGACCTTTGTTTCTCCACGCCAACGCCTCGGAATCCTCAAATGGGGTCACTCCTCCCATCTCGCAGGTCATGCGGGCATCAAGAAATCTGTGCAACTCATCTCTCGCTTCTATTGGTGGCCGACTCTAGAGACTGATGTGGTGGACTTTGTGCGAGCCTGCACTATCTGTGCCCGGGATAAGACTCCTCGCCAGAAGCCCGCTGGTTTTCTTCTTCCTCTGCCTGTTCCCGAACAACCTTGGTCTCTGATTGGTATGGATTTTATTACTGACTTACCCCCATCCCATGGCAACACTGTTATTTGGGTGGTCGTTGATCGATTCTCCAAAATGGCACATTTCATCCCTCTTCCTGGTCTTCCTTCAGCGCCTCAGTTGGCTAAACAATTTTTTGTACACATTTTTCGTCTTCACGGGTTGCCTACGCAGATCGTCTCGGATAGAGGCGTCCAATTTGTGTCTAAATTCTGGAGGGCTCTCTGTAAACAACTCAAGATTAAATTAAATTTTTCTTCTGCATACCATCCTCAATCCAATGGACAAGTAGAAAGAATTAACCAGATCTTGGGTGACTATTTACGACATTTTGTTTCCTCCCGCCAGGATGACTGGGCAGATCTTCTACCTTGGGCCGAATTCTCGTATAATTTCAGAATCTCTGAATCTTCCTCCAAATCCCCGTTTTTCGTGGTGTACGGCCGTCACCCTCTTCCCCCCCTCCCTACCCCCTTGCCCTCTGGTCTGCCCGCTGTGGATGAAATTTCTCGTGATCTTTCCATCATATGGAGAGAGACCCAAAATTCTCTCTTACAGGCTTCTTCACGCATGAAGAGATTCGCGGATAAGAAAAGAAGAGCTCCTCCCATTTTTTCCCCTGGAGACAAGGTATGGCTCTCCGCCAAATATGTCCGCTTCCGTGTCCCTAGCTATAAGTTGGGACCACGCTATCTTGGTCCTTTCAAGATTTTGCGCCAGATTAATCCTGTCTCTTACAAACTTCTTCTTCCTCCTTCTCTTCGTATTCCTAATGCCTTTCATGTTTCTCTTCTTAAACCACTTATCATTAACCGTTTCTCTCCCAAATCTGTTCCCCCCACTCCTGTCTCCGGCTCCTCGGACATCTTCTCCGTCAAAGAAATTTTAGCTTCTAAAAAGGTCAGAGGGAAAACCTTCTTTTTAGTGGATTGGGAGGGTTGTGGTCCAGAAGAGAGGTCCTGGGAACCTGAGGACAATATCCTGGACAAAAGTCTGGTCCTCAGGTTCTCAGGCTCCAAGAAGAGGGGGAGACCCAAGGGGGGGGGGTACTGTTACGCCGAGCGCTCCGGGTCCCCGCTCCTCCCCGGAGCGCTCGCTACACTCCTCTCACTGCAGCGCTCCGGTCGGTTCCACGGACCCGGGGCGCTGCGATACCGCCTCTGGCCGGGATGCGATTCGCGATGCGGGTAGCGCCCGCTCGCGATGCGCACCCCGGCTCCCGTACCTGACTCGCTCTCCGTCAGTTCTGTCCCGGCGCGCGCGGCCCCGCTCCCTAGGGCGCGCGCGCGCCGGGTCTTTGCGATTTAAAGGGCCACTGCGCCGCTGATTGGCGCAGTGGTTCCAATTAGTGTTTACACCTGTGCACTTCCCTATATCACCTCACTTCCCCTTCACTCCCTCGCCGGATCTTGTTGCCTTAGTGCCAGTGAAAGCGTTTCCTTGTATGTTCCTAGCCTGTGTTCCAGACCTCCTGCCGTTGCCCCTGACTACGATCCTTGCTGCCTGCCCCGACCTTCTGCTACGTCCGACCTTGCTTCTGTCTACTCCCTTGTACCGCGCCTATCTTCAGCAGCCAGAGAGGTTGAGCCGTTGCTAGGGGATACGACCTGGTCACTACCGCCGCAGCAAGACCATCCCGCTTTGCGGCGGGCTCTGGTGAAAACCAGTAGTGACTTAGAACCGATCCTCTAGCACGGTCCACGCCAATCCCTCTCTGGCACAGAGGATCCACTACCTGCCAGCCGGCATCGTGACACCTGTGATCCTCCTGCTCGTTATTTCCCAACCTGTGATCCTCCTGCTCAGTATTTCCCAACCTGTGATCCTGCTGCTCAGTGTTTCCCAATCCATGATCCTACTGCTCAGTGTTTCCCATCCTGTGATCCTCCTGCTCAGTGTTTAAAAACTTGTAGTCTTCCTGCTCAGTGATTCCCAACCTGTTATTCTCCTGTTCAGTAATTCACAATCTTTGATCCTCCTGCTCAGTGTTTCCCAAACCTGTGATACTCCTGCTCAGTGTTTTCTAATCTGTTATTCTCCTGCTGTAATTCTCCTGCACAGAGATTCCGAACCTGTGATCCTCCTGCTCAGTGTTTACGAACCTGTAGTCTTCCTGCTCAGTGATTCCTAACCTGTTATTCTCCTGTTCAGTGATTCACAATCTTTGATCCTCCTGCTCAGTGTTTCCCAAACCTGTGATACTCCTGCTCAGCATTTTCTAATCTGTTAATCTCCTGCTTTGTGTTTCCTAACCTGTGATCCTCCTGCTCAGTGTTTCCCCATCTGTGAAACTCTTGCTCTGTGCTTCCCAACCTTTCAGCCTCCTGCTCGTTATTTCCCCACCTGTGATCCTCCTGCTTGATGTTTCCCAACCTGTGATCCTCCTGCTTGATGTTTCCCTACCTGTGATCCTCCTGCTTGATATTTCCCAACCTGTGATCCTGCTGCTCAGTGTTTCCCAATCCGTGATCCTCCTGCTTGGTGTTTCCCAATCTGCGATCCTCCTGCTCAGTGTTTCCCAACCCATGCTTTCTAATATGGGATCCTCCTGCACATTGGCTTTGTGGGTATGCTGGGAGTTATAGTTTTGCAATAACTGGAGGCACACTGGTCTGGAAAAACTGATCAAGGAGATGAGAATGCAAATTCTTTTGTCTAGGATTTTTGTCATCCATCTTCATCTAGTCCAAAGAACACAAGTGATGACACTTTATACGATTCACAGATCATCCAGCTCCTTTCCGTTGAGCTGCAGTTGCCATACGATCCTCACAATGTGCGCCATGGGGCCGGTGACTGGTATGGAGAATTTTACGGAAAGGCGGTAAATGAATGCGCCATATGCCTTGTGCAGTCTGTAAAATAATTCTGCAACTTACTCTCCGTCTATTTCCAGAACGTCAACAGATGGAGAGCACTTATTGCATCACAGCGGTTCCATTTCAATCACTTTATAGCAGAGTACATGTTGGACAATCCGCCTCATGCAAGCAACAGCTGCTTCCAGGAGACGGGGAAAGGAGAAGGATAAGAGAATGCGGGGTCTGCGGCGCCTTCCCAGAGGTTCTCCTAAGTAGCTTGTTAAACTCTTATCTCCCCCAGGGAACCTGTAAATTCATGGAAAACAGAAATGAATATGGTGTTATTAGTTTATTTAATAATTTAATAAGAAAACATCTTTGCCTGGGACGATGGCGGCGGCTGCAGCTCCGAGCGCCCTGTTAATATCCTTGTAGCTGATAACGGGAGCGGCAGTGATAAGAATACAAATCTACAATATCTGTGAGAGCCGGGGCCATGCATGGACTAACAGGGGTTAAAGGGAATGGACTTCAAAAATTTACTTTTTTACTGATTAGAAACAGAAACTGGAACATGTATTTTTTTAATTTTTTTATGATTGTGAATTATTTTAATTTTAATTTATAAAATATTATTTTATCTTTTTCTGTGCATTATTATGGGGGCATCCATCTTGCCTGAGTTCCTTTAAAAGCGTACCTTCCAAAAAGAATAAGAAATACGCAACACAGCGCAAACCCATAATCTCTGTATATAAAAAAATCTTTATATACACATATATTCCATATCAGAAAGCAGACAAAACAGTTAAAAACATTTTGGGTGTGCGCTGTGTTGCGTATTTCTTTTTCTTTTTGGTTGTTATGCTGTATGTGATACGTATAGCAGTGTCACGTACCGGCAGGACTAGTAGTTAATCCTCTAGACCAGAGAGGCGATGCACGGGTTGTACTGGAGGACCGGTTCTAAGTAGTTACTGGTCTTCACCAGAGCCTGCCGCAAAGCGGGATGGATTTGCTGCGGCGGTAACTACCAGGTCGTATCCCCCAGTAACAACTCGACCTCTCTGGCAGTTGATATGGCGTGGCACACAGGGAGTAGGCAGAAGCGTAGTCGGACGTAGCAGAGGTCAGGGCAGGCGGCAAAGGGCGAGTAGTCGGTAGCAACGGGTTCGGCAACAGGCAAGGCAATATAACACAATAGAGAACGCTTTCTCAAAGGCACAAAGATCTGGCAAGGGCAGGAATGGGCAGGTTACATTTATAGGGAAGGAGCCAGAAGTCAGGGACCAGCGCACCAGCACCCTAGAGAGCGGGGCCGCACGCCGGGAGGCAGAGACTGACGGCGTCGGGAGCGGGGAGCCAGATAAGACAGATAGGGATGCGGCACGTGAGCGGGGACCAGCCGCCACGGCAGCCACGTCCCCGACACAAGGGAACCCGTGCTCCCGGTCAGTGCCTGGATCCCGAGGAGGGAGAAGGCCTAGGGAGTGGGCGCTCCAGTCCGGGGGAGGGGACCGGAGCGCTTGCTGGGACAGTATCCCCCCTTAGGTCTCCCCCTCTTCTTGGTGCCCAGAAAACTGAGGATGAGACTGTGGTCCAAGATGTTCTCCTCAGGCTCCCAAGACCTCTCCTCAGGACTGCAGCCCTCCCAATCAACCAGAAAAAATCTTCTCCCCCGAGAGATCCTGGTCGCCAAGATCTCCTTGACAGAGAAAATATCGGAGGTACCGGCAACAGGGGTGGGAGAAAAAAGCTTGGGAGAGAAACGGTTAAAGACAGCAGGTTTAAGAAGGGAGACATGGAAAGAGTTATGCATTCGGAGGGAGGGAGGAAGATGGTGCTGGTAAGAGACTTGATTGATCCGACTCTTGATTTTATAGGGTCCCAAGTAACGAGGGCCCAACTTGTAACTTGGGACCCTAAATCGGATGTATTTAGAGGAGAGCCAAACCTTGTCACCTGGGCGAAATTCCGGAGGAGCTCTGCGTCTCTTGTCAGCTTGGACCTTCATACGAGCAGAAGCCTTGAGGAGAGCAGTTTCACGCCAGATGGTGGAAAAGTCCAGTACAAGACTGTAAACAGCAGGTACAGAAGAAGGAGTGGGATACTGCGGCAGAGGTGGAAGAGGATGACGGCCAAAAACTACAAAGAAAGGGGACATGTTAGAAGCTGAGGATTGTTTGTAGTTGTAGGAGAACTCCGCCCAGGGAAGTAGATCCACCCAATTGTCATGGCAAGAGGATACGAAACGGCGCAGATAGTCGTCCAAAATTTGGTTCACCCGTTTTACCTAGCCGTTGGACTGAGGGTGGTACGAAGAAGAAAAGTCCAATTTCATCTCGAGCTGACCACAAAATGCCCTCCAGAATTTGGAGACAAATTGTACCCCACGATCCGAGACAATATGTTTGGGAAGGCCATGGAGATGGAAGATGTGTTGGAAGATTTGTTTGGCTAACATGGGTGCAGAGGGTAGACCGGGCAGTACAAAGTGAGCCATTTTGGAGAAGCGATCTACTACGACCCAAATAACAGACATGCCATGGGAGGAGGGAAGATCTGTAACAAAGTCCATAGCGATGTGAGACCAGGGAACTTCAGGAACAGGTAGGGGCAAGAGGAGACCCGCTGGTTTCTGATGATGCGATTTATCCCGGGCGCAAATCATGGACGAAGTCCGAGACATCTTTCTCCAGAGAAGGCCACCAGTACCTTTGGGACATTAGTTAGAGAGATTTTTGTACCGCTGGATGACCGTTAAAAAGGGAAGCGTGGCCCCACTTGACGTGGAGGTACGTAGGATTTGCCAGGAGGAAAAATGCGCAGGTCCACGGGAGCGACAGCAATAAGGCGTTCTGGTGGGATGATATATTGGGGTGTTAACTCGTCGCCCACCACATCAGAAGAGCAAGACTGAGTATCTGCCCTAATGTTCTTACAAGCCGGACGGAAATGGATTTCAAAATTAAAGCGGGCGAAGAACAAAGACCAACGAGCCTGACGGGGATTTAGTCTCTGGGCAGACTGGAGTTAAGCCAGGTTCTTGTGGTCCGTGAAGATGTTCACAGGATGTGTGGCGCCCTCGAGTAAATGTCTCCATTCCTCCAGTGCCAACTTAATGGCCAGCAGTTCTCTGTCTCCAATGGAATAATTTCTCTCTGCGGGAGAGAATGTTTTAGAAAAGAAGCCACAAGTTACTGTCTTGTCCCCGGAAGACTTTTGGGTGAGGACAGCTCCGGCTCCCACCGACGAGGCATCCACATCAAGAGAGAAGGACTTGGTGGAATCTGGCCTAGAGAGAACGGGTGCTGAGGCAAAGGCGGCTTTCAGTAACTGGAAGGCTTCTTCAGCTTGGGAAGGCCAAGATTTGGGGTTAGATCCTTTTCTTGTTAAAGCCATGATAGGAGCCACCAGAGTGGAATAATGAGGGATAAATTGCCTGTAGTAATTAGCAATGCCCAGAAATCTTTGTATGGCTCGGAGACCAGAGGGGCGTGGCCAATACAGAACCGCGGAGAGCTTGGCTGGATCCATTTGAAGTCCTTGGGCTGAGATAATGTATCCCAGGAAAGGCAGGGAGGACCGTTCAAAAAGACATTTTTTGAGTTTGGCGTAAAGGCGATTTCTCCTAAGAAAAGTGAAAACTTGTCGCACATGGACCCGATGTTGGTCCAAATTGGAGGAAAAGATGAGGATGTCATCCAAGTATACGACCACGCAGGTATAAAGTAGGTCCCTGAAGATGTCGTTGACAAATTCCTGGAAGACGGCAGGCGCATTACAAAGGCCGAAGGGTATCACCAGATACTCAAAGTGCCCGTCCCTTGTGTTAAAGGCGGTCTTCCACTCGTCTCCCTCACGGATGCGGATCAAATTAAATGCCCCACGAAGGTCCAATTTGGTGATGATCTTTGCCCCTCGGAGACGATCAAATAGCTCAGAGATTAGGGGCAGAGGGAAGCGGTTCTTGATGGTAATTTTATTAAGTCCTCTGTAGTCTATGCAGGGACAGAGAGAACCGTCCTTCTTGGTCACGAAGAAGAAACCGGCCCCAGCAGGGGAAGAAGACTTTCTTATGAATCCTCTCTGTAGGTTCTCACGTATATAGTCGGACATGGCATGAGTCTCAGGAGGTGAGAAAGGATAAATTCTGCCCCGAGGTGGAGTCGAACCGGGCATCAGGTCGATCGGACAATCATAGGGTCTGTGAGGAGGAAGTACCTCAGCTTGTTTCTTGCAAAAGACATCCGCAAAAGAATGGTATGGCTTGGACAGACCAGGAGGCGGAGAAACTTGCGGGACCTGTTTGACAGGAGCAGGCTTGAGACAATGGTCAGAACAGGAGGAACCCCAACGCAGGATCTCACCGGTGGTCTAATTCAGGACAGGACAATGACGTTGAAGCCACGGTAGACCCAGGAGGAGTTCGGAGGAGCAGAAAGGAAGGACAAAGAACTGTAAAGTTTCTGTATGAAATATTCCAATGTCCATCTGCAGAGGCTGGGTACGGAACTGCACAGTGGCAGAGAGTCTCTCAGCATTAACTGTAGAGATGAGGTACGGCTTGGGTAGACTGTTTACTGGAATACGGTACTTGTCAACCAAGGAGTGGTGAATGAAGTTGCCAGCTGAATCGGAATCCAAGAAGGCGGTAGCGGAGAAAGAGGACTTGGAAGAGATGAACAACTGCACGGGTTTGATGAGATGTGGAGAGGAAGAATCCACACCTAGCAACGCCTCTCCCACGTTTACTAGGTGCGAGGGTTTCCCGAACGCGGTGGACGGAGAGGACAATCTCTAAGGAAGTGCTCGGTACTGGCACAGTACAGACACAGGTTCTCGTCTCTGCGGAGGCTTCGTTCTTGCGGTGTCAGGCGTGACCGATCCACCTGCATGGCTTCCACGGCGGGAGGCCCGGTAGCGGGTTGAGGTGGACGCAGAAAAACGGGAGCAAGACGAGTGTAGCCTCTAGGACGAGCTTTTTCCTTTTCAAGGATGAGTTCCTCTTGTCTCTCGGCGAAACGTTTGTCAATCCTAGTGGCCAGCAAAATGAGGTCACTAAGGGTGGAAGGAAGCTCACGTGCAGCCAGAACGTCCTTTATCTCACTGTTGAGGCCCTTCTTGAAGGTGGCACAAAGGGCTTCATTGTTCCAGTTCAGTTCAGAGGCCAGGGTGCGGAACTGAAAAGCATAGTCACCCACGGAAAAACCTCCTTGGGTCAAGTTAAGTAAGGAAGTCTCTGCGGAGGTAACCCGGGCAGGCTCCTCAAAAACATTCCGGAACTCTTGGCTGAAGTTCTGGACGGAAGAGGTGCCTAGATCTGCGCTGTCCCATAGTGGTGTAGCCCAGGCCAGGGCCTTCCCGGACAACAAACTGAGAATAAAGGCTACCTTGGCTCGCTCAGAAGGAAACTGGTCGGACAGTAGCTCGAGGTGGAGAGAGCACTGCGAGAGGAACTCAGGGCACTGCTTCGGATCTCCGTCATATTTGTCTGGCAGGGACAAACGGATACTGGAACTGGTGGCAACTGCAGGCGGTGGTGTAGCGGCAGGTGCAGGCGGAGGAGCTGGCTGTTGATGAGCAGGCAGGAGCTGCTGCATCATAGCAGTCAACTGGGCCAGCTGTTGACCCTGCTAGGTCACAATGGTGGTGAGGTCCGCTAGGCTTGGCAGGGGAACATTAGCGGGATCCATGGCCGGATCTTACTGTCACGTACCGGCAGGACTAGTAGTGGATCCTCATGACCAGAGAGGCAATGGCGCGGGTTGTACTGGAGGACCGGTTCTAAGTAGTTACTGGTCTTCACCAGAGCCCACCGCAAAGCGGGATGGATTTGCTGCGGCGGTAACTACCAGGTCGTATCCCCCAGTAACAACTCGACCTCTCTGGCAGCTGATATGGCATGGCACACAGGGAGTAGGCAGGAGCGTAGTCGGACGTAGCAGAGGTCAGGGCAGGCGGCAAAGGTTCAAGAGCGAGTAGTCGGTAGCAACGGGTTCGGCAACAGGCAAGGCAATATAACACAATAGGGAACGCTTTCTCAAAGGCACAAGGGCACAAAGATCCGGAAAGGGCAGGAAGGGGCAGGTTACATTTATAGGGAAGTAGCCAGAGGTCAGGGACCAGCACACCAATCAATGGCGTGCTGGCCCTTTAAATTGACATAAGGCGGGCCGCGCGTGTCGGGAGGCAGAGACTGACGGCGCAGGGAGCGGGGAGCTAGGTAAGACCGATAGGGATGCGGCACGTGAGCGGAGACCAGCCGCCACGGCAGCCGCGTCCCCAACACAAGGGAACCCGTGCTCCCGGTCAGCACGTCTGACCGGGAGGCCCCGGGATCCCGAGGAGGGAGGCCGAGGGAGCGGGCGGTCCGGGGGAGGGGACCGGAGCGCACGCTGTGACAAGCAGCACCCCTTGTTGATGAAATGATGCTGAGCCCACTCACATTTTAGTACTTTAAAGCGTACCTGTCACCAAGGTAAGAAAAACAGGATGTTACACTAATTTTGATCATGTTCCTGTCACTTTTATCTGTGTTGACTCTAGTTCTTGCCAGACAACAGCCCATTTGTGCTGTTCAGGTCTCCTGCATTCCTCTCCCTAGCAGGGGCAAGTCCCTTAGCAAGCTGTCAGATTTCCCTTTCAGACTCTGTATCTCTAAGTGCCTTCTTCAGGTACCCATATGACAAGCTGTGAGTGCGAAGATGACTCTAAATATCAAATTAGCCTGTATGGGGTCATCTAGTGATTTAAATTATAAGACAAGTATTAGAAATAGTCTAAGAATTACTATATCTGCAACATATCAATATTTTATGTTGCTGACAGTGCCTCTTTACCAACATTTAGTGATATGCTTTACAGCAAGACACAATGGACATCTGCAGACTCTCTACTTTGGGGGAGGTTTCTAAGCATATTGTACATGTATTGTAATGTCACACAATATGTTTTAGTCCTGAGTGGTGGATGAACGCTTATGTCTTGATGTCATAAAAAATAAGTAAGTCTGATTCCTGATTTACTATTTTTTGATCGGTTAAGCGGACACTGCAAGGTAGCCCAGGTTCCCTCATGGGCAAAAAAATCCTATGGCAGGTATAGGTCAGGGTCCATATAAGGCCCTGCTCACCTGTCCTGAGTTTAGTACAAGTCGAATACGAGAACACAATTAGAGAGAGAAGTCAAGCCTGTCACCTAGCCTTTTCCATGCTGACAGGGTGTCCACTGTCCATTACAAATCTAAAGGGAGCTTACAGGAGAAATCCAAATACCCAAGGGCCTGATAGCGAACAAAGAAAAATGGGTGCCGCTTGTCTCGTGGTCCTGGTACGGTTAGCAGAATCTATTGGTTAGTCAGGGTATACCCATCTGAATGTGCCAGTTGGAAAATGTCTCAGTAAAGTCCAGAACTCCTAAATTAGTCAATTAATCTTCAAGATCAAGTTATGTAATTTATTGATACACTGTAACCTAAACACAAAAAATCCCCTGGCTGGCTCAGGAATCACAATTCAACTGAATTTACAAAAACACGAGGCCTAAGCCCGGGCCACATATTCCTCCTGAGGACGGTGCTGATATGCCGAAACTAGTAGAGGGCGGCAACATTTAGGTTTTTCAATTAGCAATACAGTATTCCAGATAAAAATGGGGACTGCAGACCCTGGTGATCATTTATAAGTGGGTTTATCCCTAAATAGATCTCTACATCTGGAACAGTTTTGCTGGTTTTTAAATCACCTGTCACTTTTATTTTAATATGAGAGTAATAAAAGTTACATTTTAAAGGGGGGCTTTCACAAAAGGGATCTGATACACTGTAACAAACACCTCAAAGCAGCCTCCACATTGACAAAGCTTCGTGGACCTAAGACCAAGTTACATTGCGACTGCCACACCACTCGCAGCAATGCTGACATATTAGAAGCACTACTAGTCCCAGGGTTTAACCCCCTGTGATGCCACAGGGTCATTCTACATTGGGAAGGAGGCTAAGGCTGATCTCCTATTGTCTGCTGCTGTAATGCTGTACACAACACTTTCCTGCAGTCTCCTCTTTATCATCACAGACAGAACAGGAAGTCTCAGCTTAGTTTTACCCCTAGTGACCAAACTGAAGACTGCAAGATTTAAGAAAACTGCTGAAACTGCGGTGAGCGATACATAGAGGTTGGAACAAATGCATAAGCAAGAAATCTTATCTGTATTGCCTCTGGTGGATCTATCACGAGTGCCAAGTAGGCGGACTTTCCATGTGAAGCTTCCCTGGCTCCTCTTCTCAGCTCTGAGTGGCAGCACTAGCGTCAAACCAGGAGACTGGGGTGAAGCAATTGGACGGGCACAACACCATTGTAGACATGTCGGCCCTGCCAGGGTTTCTGGTGCGGTTCAGGATCGGGGATGAGAACCTGATGTTTCTGTCATAGATACAGAAAAACAAAAATGACACAACTGGAGATCCATCTGACTACAGACACAAGGGTGCCCAATGGATCCAGCTGATTTATAATGGGATCCATCATGTTCCTCTGAGGGGTCTGTCACTATGACACTTCCTGCTGAGCTATACTATATATATATATATATATATATATATATATATATATATATATGAACAGAGGCTCCGATTACTATTATTATTATCATCATTATTATTAGTGTATTATTATACATTTGATGTATCACTGTGTCATTAGTTTATTATGTGATTGCTGTATTATATAATTCATGCATTATGTTATGTCACCAATATATTTTTTGTGTATTATTGTCTCATTGACATATAATTATGCTATTAGTGTAGGGTCACGTAGGGCAGATGCACTGATTATTGTCTGTAGAGTGTGCCCCCTGCTGTGCTCGTGTGTCCTGTGTTGTCTTCTCGTAGCAGAGATCTATGCACAGTTTGCTATCAGATATTGTGGCCACTATCGGACTAGCTCATGAAGCAGGTGAGCTATCTGTCTGAGTAAATTGCGCATGCGCGTGAAGTATGGTGGGGGCAGCATCATGTCTGGAGGAAACCAGGCACTGCCCATCACCTGCCCAATACCATCCCTACAGTGATCATGGTGGGGGCAGCATCATGTCTGGAGGAAACCAGGCACTGCCCATCACCTTCCCAATACCATCCCTACAGTGATCATGGTGGGGGCAGCATCATGTCTGGAGGAAACCAGGTACTGCCCATCCCCTGCCCAATACCATCTCTACAGTGATCATGGTGGGGGCAGCATCATGTCTGCGGGTAACCAGGCACTGCCCATCACCTGCCCAATACCATCCCTACAGTGATCATGGTGGGGGCAGCATCATGTCTGGAGGAAACCATGCACTGCCCATCACCTGCCCAATACTATCCCTACAGTGATCATGGTGGGGGCCGCATCATGTCTGGAGGAAACCAGGCAATGCCCATCACCTGCCCAATACCATATCTACAGTGATCATGGTGGGGGCAGCATCATGTCTGGGGGAAACCAGGCACAGCCCATCACCTGCCAAATACTATCCCTACAGTGATCATGGTGGGGGCAGCATCATGTCCGGGGGAAACCAGGCACTGCCCATCACCTGCCCAATACCATCCCTACAGTGATCATGGTGGGGGCAGCATCATGTCTGGGGGGAAACCAGGCACTGCCCATCACCTGCCCAATACCATCCCTACAGTGATCATGGTGGGGGCCGCATCATGTCTGGAGGAAACCAGGCACTGCCCATCACCTGCCCAATACCATCCCTACAGTGATCATGGTCGGGGCAGCATCATATCTGGAGGAAACCAGGCACTGCCCATCACCTGCCCAATCCCATCCCTACAGTGATCATGGTGGGGGCCGCATCATGTCTGGAATAAACCAGGCAATGCCCATCACCTGCCCAATACCATCCCTACAGTGATCATGGTTGGGGCAGCATCATGTCTGGGGGAAACCAGGCACAGCCCATCACCTGCCCAATACCATCCCTACAGTGATCATGGTGGGGGCAGCATCATGTCTGGAGGAAACCAGGCACTGCCCATCACCTGCCCAGTCCCATCCCTACAGTGATCATGGTGGGGGCAGCATCATGTCTGGAGGAAACCAGGCAATGCCCATCACCTGCCCAATACCATCCCTACAGTGATCATGGTGGGGGCAGCATCATGTCTGGAGGAAACCAGGTACTGCCCATCACCTGCCCAATACCATCCCTACAGTGATCATGGTGGGGGCAGCATCATGTCTGGAGGAAACCAGGCACTGCCCATCACCTGCCCAATACCATCCCTACAGTGATCATGGTGGAGGCAGCATCATGTCTGGAGGAAACCAGGCACTACCCATCACCTGCCCAATACCATCACTACAGTGATCATGGTGGGGGCAGCATCATGTATGGAGGAAACCAGGCACTACCCATCACCTGCCCAATACCATCCCTACAGTGATCATGGTGGGGGCAGCATCATGTCTGGGGGAAACCAGGCACTGTCCATCACCTGCCAAATACCATCCCTACAGTGATCATGGTGGGGGCCGCATCATGTCTGGGGGAAACCAGGCACTGCCCATCACCTGCCCAATACCATCCCTACAGTGATCATGGTGGGGGCTGCATCATGTCTGGGGGAAACCAGGCACAGCCCATCACCTGCCCAATACTATCCCTACAGTGATCATGGTGGGGTCAGCATCATGCCGTGGGGACAGGGAGACTAGTCAGGGTTGAGGTAAAGCTGAATGGAGCAAAGTACAGAGCTCTGGACCTCAGACTGGGGTGAAGATTCGCCTTCCAACAAGACAATGACCCTGAACACACGGCCAAGACAACATGAGCGGTTTAGGGACAACTCTGTGAATGTCCTTAAGTGGCCAGAACCCAATGGAACATCTCCATAGAGACCTGAAAATGGCTTCACTGACCGTCCCAAATCCAGGTGTGTAAAGTTTGTTTCCTCATCCCTAAAATATATTTCTTGGGCTGGTTCCCTGTGGTTGTTGTATTGTCCCTCCTGACAGGTTGTAGTAATATCCGGACAGGTAGAAGTATTGCGTTGACGCTTGCGGCTGTACGGTGAGACGTTTATACTGATCATCCGCCGGCGATAATACATTCTAATCTCACATTGTCAGGAGCGCAGCCGGATCAATACTCTACATGTCGCACAAACACAAAATATTTACTGCTGTGTCTTTCCTCCGCTGTTCCCTGCGGCTTCTATAAACATCACCATATTTTTTGGATTGATCCCCGCCTGCTCTTTTATAAAGCTGAGATGAATAATGGTGTCCATATTAATATCAGGAGCTTTTACGTGGTGGCGGTGACGTCGCTGTCAGCGCAGTTACATTGCAGCACTTTGTCCGTACGGTGTGTACAGAGGAAAAAAAACTATTTAAAAAAAGTACTCTGGGATTTATTTCTTATGTAAAGTGACATTGGCTATTATTAGAGAATAATGTAGAGGTTCTTGTGTATGCCTTGTGCTTTCCTGTTTTAGCTGATGCGGCAGGCATGGAGGTTTTCAGCCATTTTAATTGAAATTCATCATTGAAATTATTTCCTAATGCTGCCCACATTTTCTATGAATCCTCTGGCTTTGCAGAGAGAGGGGTGTGGAGTCTGATCAATACACCTGGTCATCTTATTAGGCTCCTGTTTCGGGGGATAATAACTTATTTATGAATTGTGAATTTTTAATTATGGTCAACAAAAATATGATAATTCATCATATCTGGGCCCGACTATTTTTCCAGGTGTGAGTTCTTTAGTAGTGGTAGTGTAACTTTTGCAATATAATAAAATAATAACACAGTTATTATAAAAATGATAAGTACATTTATTTGTTACAGTTGATTAACATTATGGAGAGTAATAAAAACAGACCATAATATCAATGAACTGATATAAAGAAAATATCACTGACATAGTGTCAGATATAAAACAATAATGTATTAGTAAGTTATTTAACAACATTAAACTTAATCACAGAAGTGGGTTAGTTCAGATATCAGGATATTACTTTGGTTATAGTTCATCACATTATATGATATTGTGGTGTCCCAGTACCGCATTTCATACGGTTCTTATTTATCTATGGGTCCCCGTAGCCAGAGTCCCTAGGACTTAGTAATCTCTGTTAGTCAGTCCGCCCCTAGTCGCCTCTATTATAGTATATAGATTTCTAATTTGTCCATAGAATAATGTATATAGTATTATTTCTGTATATAAATGGTTAATTACTTGTTTCCATGGTGTCGCAGGGCCTTCGGGTCATGTGATGCGTTCCAAGCCTCATTCTGGATGCGTTCCAGGCCTCCCTTTGGTATCTCTAGCCTCATTCTGGTTTAATAATGTATATAGATGCTGTGATGTAAGCAATCCCATCACACCATGTAAAGTGAATGGCAGACGTTCGGACCAATCAGAATTGCCATGCCCCCTGCCCATATAAGGGAGCGGCGCCCATCTTCTCGCTCTCTTTCTCCTGGCTCTTGATGAGAGAAGACCTATATCGCAGTAATCGCAGTGAGTTAGGCCTGAGCCTTGCGGCAACGGCTGAATGATCTAAATTATAGAGTGTGTCATCCCCTAAGCACTCTGCAGTATCACCGGACCAAATATTTCCCCTAAATCCAGATGGATCTGCACATCACTCCCTAAATTCAGAGACTACAAGTTTAATGCAAGGTCCGCAACTTCTGCCAGTCGCTGAGCAACCTAAGAACTGTTATATGAGACTGTTACAACGCATTGGATATTGCAAGCACTGCAGTAAAGTTATTCAAGTTCAAGTTAAATCTGCTTGTGGACCTTCAGTCATTTCATTGCACCTATCGCTTCTGGGAAGGGCAGCGATAGGCTGGAACATAGATTCAGCATACCAGCCATTACCCTGGTGTCACGAGTGACAGGGTTAATATCAACCCCTCATATATCAACACCATACCATCCCTACCATACACCCCCCAAGGGCTACCACAATATCCTATGGGCAAATTATCTTTAGATACATAAAATGGGAATAAACCCCGCCCAGTCCTAACCACAACTTTCCCTGGTAAGATACAGTA
The DNA here is from genome assembly GCF_029499605.1 of Hyla sarda. NCBI lineage: Eukaryota > Metazoa > Chordata > Amphibia > Anura > Hylidae > Hyla > Hyla sarda. Next base: position 441,384,554 of record NC_079191.1, on the reverse strand, counting down.
TTAAATATACTATTTATTAGCAAAACTTAAATTAAGTTTCCTCGTGGTAATTATTATGTCATGTGGAGGAGCAGAGTATGATCCCAACAGACTATGCTATATGCAATATGATCATCGCATTGATCCCCATAAGGCGTACTCCGATCAATCTGCAGTAGAAGGGGGTGTGGCTTATACACTACTGTTACCATCTCACAATGGAGAATATATATATATATATATATATATATATATATATATATATATATATATAATAATGCAATCTCCACCACAGCACAAAAAGGAACTATATATATAATAAGCCAGTCTGCTCATATACATGACATAAGTGTCCACATTAAAATAAGGTAACTTAATCAAATAAGAAACCTGTGTATCTTACCGAGAGCACTTCTGGATAAAAGAAAGATGGCTGCCTGGAGTCCATGGGAACGCCTGTATTCATAACCGGTTAGTAGGGAAGAAATTACTTATTGGATCTAGCTCTCTCCCTGGTTCTTCTTGGCTCCTGGGTGTGTCGGTTGGTCACTCTCTTCTTTGTGAGTCAGTTGTGAGTGAGTCCCCCCCTGTCCTCCTTACACCCGCTTTTTAACTTGTTATCAGTCTTAAGGGTCCACCCAAGTCATAATGTATTATCCAATGATGACTGGTGGCTGTGTGTATGGAGATCAGGGATAGTCACATGTCTAGTCTCATGACATCACAGCTAAATATTAATTTACTCTGTATATTCTATGCGATTAAATTCACCATAAGGGATAAATATCTATACCAGGTATTTTCCATAATACGATATATTATTCCTGAGATTAATAATATTCATGAATTAATCCATCAGGCAACACCAATTACATTATTGGACATCCCACACATTATTTACACAACAGCATTTAGCTACATAGCTGTATACATAATAATAATGCTAATTGTTATAATGCCCCTATCTATCATACATATATATCAGTATTGTATAATAGGGCAAGATAGCATCTTCATGCTACAAAGATCATATTATGAGAAGACATGAATATTAGCCTTTACGTCACCTTTGGTTGGCTTAAACTAGTCATATATTAAGTGAATCCTCTCAGGGAGATGTCTGTTTACAGTCCCCCAGTATCTCTTAGCTCAATACATATGAGAGTCGTTGTCTTCAAATCTCATCTAACACTGTTGAGACGTGAAGACTTTCAGTATTTGCTTCTCCCAAGACTTTATCATTGTTTGGTAAAGCACTTATCAATAAACCATTGTTTTGACTTGTTTGTCAAAACTAGTGTTGAGCGGCATAGGCCATATTAGAATTCACGATATTTTGCGAATATATGGACGAATATTCGTCATATATTCGCTAAATTCTCATATTCATAATATTCGCGTTTTATTTTTGCATATGTGAAAATACGCGTATGCGAAAATTAGCATATGCAAAAATTAGCATATGTGAAAATTAGCATATGCAAACATTAGCATAAGTGAAAATTCGCAATTGCGGAAATTATCATATGCAAATTTTCGCATATGCGAAAATTCGAGCACCAGTCTCACACAGTAGTATTAGAGCCTTTTTTTACACCACACAAGCTGGAAGCAGAGAGGGATGATCACTGTGATGTGTACTGTGAAAAAAATAAAAATAAAAACGAATATTCGTAATTACGAATACATAGTGCTATATTCGCGAATATTCGCGAGCAACACTAGTCAAAACCCTAATTCTCCTAGAAGGGATTACACCTTTTCAATCAATGGCATGAATACACATTTCTAGAGATAGACTTTGGTCTCTCAAAGACTCCACTTAGGCCTTCTGAAAATTCATACAAAATGGTGGATCATATTGCCGTGTCATTAAACGTAGTGATTCATATTTGGAGCCTACGATAAGCATGACATCATCCAGGTGAACTTGTTAGACTCATAAGTGGGTTGGGGTCCTTTCACATTATGTGCAGTTTTGATGCATTTTCTTATATAGAGTGCATTTCTTAGAGAAATATTGTGAAAGTGATTGGACAGAAAGTCAGCTGACCCAGAACTGACTATTTCCTCCAACAGACTGGTGATCACATAACCCAGTTACAGTAATGAAATGCACTGATGCAGCTAATTATAGGGTCAATAGGGATGGCCCTTAATATCCACACAGAATCACCAGAAATCCCATAGTGTGCATGAGCCCTTATTATCCCCATTAATCCCATTTTGATGGTTTTACTCTTACAATCATTTCTTATTGCTATATTGTATATAAAATAAACTAAAGTAACTTAAAAAGTCTGATTCAGAAATACCGTTCTGTGTATACAGCTCCTCTGCAGACCTCCAGTATGTGTCTGTAGGGTTATAGGAGACCAATCCTTGCAGAATTTCTTACTCTCTGCTCTTTGCAGGATCAGACTGTTCACATGCAGAATATCTGTACGGAATTCTGCCAGAAAGTTCTGCTGGAAATTCCTCCAGAATTTACTGCACATTAGGTTCAATGGGATTCCACTGTTGCATTCAGAAAGCAGAAATTCCGCATTTCACACAAATGTAAGTCTATTCTTATAATTTTGCAGAATTGCTGGTGGAATCCCGTTGACCTCAATGGTGCCGGAATTTCCAACGTGATTCCACAATTCTGTTCAGCAAACTTTGTCGAACAGAATTTTTCGGCATTGCTGTGTAAACATATCCTAAAGGGAAAACTCTCTGTTTATTGCAGGCATGTGTAGGTGGTAAGATGGCCGCCGCGCACTTCTCCTCACCTGCGCATCCTTCAGGCTTAGATCTTAGATTGATGCTCTTAATAAGTCGGCGCAGAGGAGGATGGAGACGCCGAATCCCTTCCCTCAGGTTACAGCTCCATCTGCTCCATCTGTCCGGAATGTTATTGTTCTCGTAATTGAAACAAAATGTAACAAACAGAAAATAAGAGGGACGATGGTGGCGCCAGGCGGGGGCTCCGGGGGCTGATGGATGCGGAGGGTTAATGCTGCAATCTCTTGTGCATCATTTTCTAGCCCTTGAGGTGACCTGAAGATCTTCTCATATATATACAGGAGATACAATGTGTCAAGTATTTCCCTCCATAGATACAATGTGTCAAGTATTTCCCTCCATAGATACAATGTGTCAAGTATTTCCTTCCATAGACACAATATGTCAAGTATTTCCCTCCATAGATACAATGTGTCAAGTATTTCCCTCCATAGATACAATGTGTCAAGTATTTCCCTCCATAGATACAATGTGTCAAGTATTTCCCTCCATAGATACAATGTGTCAAGTGTTTTACCCCCATAGATACAAAGTGTCAAGTATTTCCCTCCATAGATACAATGTGTCAAGTATTTCCCTCCATAGATACAATGTGTCAAGTATTTCCCTCCATAGATACAATGTGTCAAGGGTTTCCCTCCATAGATACAATGTGTCAAGTATTTCCCTCCATAGATACAATGTGTCAAGTAGTTCCCTCCATAGATACAATGTGTCAAGTATTTCCCTCCATAGATACAATATGTCAAGTATTTCCCTCCATAGATACAATGTGTCAAGTATTTCCCTCCATAGATACAATCTGTCAAGTATTTCCCTCCATAGATACAATGTGTGAAGTATTTCCCTTCATAGATACAATGTGTGAAGTATTTCCCTCCATAGATACAATGTGTCAAGTGTTTCCCTCCATAGATACAATGTGTCAAGTATTTCCCTCCATAGATACAATGTGTCAAGTATTTCCCTCCATAGATACAATATGTCAAGTATTTCCCTCCATAGATACAATGTGTCAAGTATTTCCCTCCATAGATACAATGTGTCAAGTGTTTTACCCCCATAGATACAATGTGTCAAGTATTTCCCTCCATAGATACAATGTGTCAAGTACTTCCCTCCATAGATACAATGTGTCAAGTATTTCCCTCCATAGATACAATGTGTCAAGTGTTTTACCCCCATAGATACAATGTGTCAAGTATTTCCCTCCATAGATACAATGTGTCAAGTATTTCCCTCCATAGATACAATGTGTCAAGTATTTCTCTCCATAGATACAATGTGTCAAGTATTTCTCTCCATAGATACAATGTGTCAAGTATTTCTCTCCATAGATACAATGTGTCAAGTATTTCCCTCCATAGATACAATGTGTCAAGTATTTCCCTCCATAGATACAAGGTTTCTGTCCATTCTTCTATTCTCTTTAGGGCCTATTCACATGGCAGAATTTCCGCTTGCGGAATTCTGCAAGCGGAAATTCAGAAGTGTGAATGGGAGTGCAGAATCTCATAAAAGTCTATGGGCTTTAATTTGACGTGGAATTCCGCAAGCAGAAATTCTGCCGTGTGAATAAACTTAGGCTAGGTTCACACTACGGAATCTTCGGGCAGAAAATTTCCGCTCGGAGATTCCAAGTGCGGGCAGCGCCGACTGAATCAGTCGCCGATATGACCGTGCGGGCACTGCAGTCTCCAATAGACTGCAATGTGTTCTCCGAGTATTTCCGCCTGAAGAATGAGCAACGCCTTTCTTCAGGCAGAAATTTTCAAGCAGATTTTCTGTTCACAAATTCCAAATTGTGAATTTGTGAACTGAAACCCATTCACTACACTATACATTTTAGTAAGCGGAATTTCTGCCTGCAATATCAAAGCGGTTATAGCAAATTGCAGGCAGAAATTCCAGAGTGTTAACATAGGTTTACACCACTGAAATTTTGCCTGTCTGCTTGCAAAAGTTTGGTAGAGTAATTTCCGCCTCCAAAGCCGATTTTCTGCAATCCGAATCCAATCTGCCTCCATTCCGCGTTGGGTAAAAATCCACCATCAAATGAGAGTCCCATTGAAGTCAATGGGATTCTGCATCAGAAATCTGTCTGAAGAAAGAGCACCGCCATTCTTCAGGCGGAAACTTAACCCCTTAATGACCAAGCCCATTTTCACCTCAAGGACCAGGCCAATATTATTTTTGCGTTTTCATTTTTTCCTCCTCGCCTTCTAAAATCCATAACTCCTTTATATTTCCATGAACAGACCCATTTAAGGGCTTTTTTTTTTGCGTGACCAATTGTACTTTATAATGAAACCTCTCATTTTATAAAAAAAAAGGACGGCAAACACAAAAAGAAATTTTTTTAGGGAGGAAATTTAACTGAAAACCAAAATTTTGCACATTTTGGAGGGTTTAGTTTTCACACTGTACACTTTACTGTAAAAATGACATATGTTCTTTATTCTGTGGGTCAATAAGATTAAAATGATACCCATGGCTAGATACTTTTATATTTTTGTAGCGCTTAAAAAAAATCTAAAACTTTTTGTACAAAATCAGTAATCTAAAATCGCCCTATTTTGACCACCTATAACTTTTTCATTTTTCCGTATAAGCGGCGATATGAGGGCTCATTTTTTGCACCGTCATCTGTACTTTTTTTTAGATACCACATTTGCATATATAAAACTTTTAGATCATTTTTTATTAATTTTTTTAAAATAAAATGTGACAAAAAAAGCAGCATTTGTGGACTTTTTTTTTATTTTTTACGTTTACGCCATTCACCGTACGGGATCATTAACATTATATTTTGATAGTTCGGACATTTACGCACACGGCGATACCAAACATGTTTATAAAAAAAAAAATTTAAAACGCTTTTTTTTTTTACATCTTTCAACTTTTTTTTTAACACTTTTTATGTGCCCATAGGGGACTATCTATAGCAATTGATTGCTAATACTGGTCAGTGTTATGTATAGGACACAGCACTGCTCAGTATTATCGGTGATCTTCTGCTCGATCGCAGACCAGAGCAGAAGACCCCGGGAGACGGCTGGAGCCAGGTGAGGGGACCTCCGGCTGTCATGCTGGATGATCGGATCCCCGCGGCAGCGCTGCGGGCGATCCGATCATCCAATCAAAGTGCTGCAATGCCGCAGATGCCGTGACGGCATCGGAGGGGTTAATGGCGGACATCCGCGCGATCGCAGATGTCGGCCTTTAACGGCGGGTCCCCGGCTGCTGCTAGCAGCCGGAACCTGCCGTGTATGACGCGAGCGCCCTTCCGATGCTCGCGGTCATACACAGGACGTAAATGTATGTCCTGGTGCGGGAAGTCCCGCCAAACCAGGACGTACATTTACGTCCGTGGTCGTTAAGGGGTTAAAAGTGAAAATTCCGCTTCAAAAATTCCGAAGTGTGAATGAGTGCACGGAAAACCTATTGACTCGCATGTACATTTTAGTAAGCAGAATTTCTGTCTGCAATTTCAAAGCAGAATTGCAGGCTGAAATTCCGTGGTCTGAACCCAACCTTAGTGAGGAGATAACGGAATGCGATGGGTTCAGGACACAATATTATAATCATGCAGGTAAAATAAGGGGAATGCGGAAGAATCACAACATTGAGTAATGACCACTGGGACTTCCTTCTATAACAACTATCATCCATATATACACTCACAGGTCACTTTATAAGGTACACCTGTTCAATTGCTTTTTTACACAAATAGTTAATCAGCCAATAGCATGGCAGCATCTAAATACATTTAGGCATGTAGTCGTAGTCAAGACAATTCACTGAAGTTTAATCAGAGCATCAGAATGGGGAATAATGGTGATTTTAGTGACTGTGAACCTGGCATGGTTGTTGGTGCCAGATGGACCCGACTGAGGATTTCACAAACTGATCTACTGGGATTATAACGTACAACCATCTCAAGGGTTCACAGAGAACGGTCCAGAAAGGAGAAAAGAGCGACAATTGTATGGAGGAAAATGCCTTGTAAATGTCAGAGGAGAATGGGCTGACTGGTTTGAGATGACAGAAAGGCAACAGTTACAACCAAATTCTGGAGAATACAATCTCTAACTGCACAACACATTGAAGCAGATGGGCTACAGCAGCACAAGATCACATTGGGGGCCACTCCTGTCAGCTAAGAACAGAAAACTGAGGCTACATTTCACACAGGAACCAAAACTGAAGAATGGAGGAACGTTGTCTGGTCTGAGGAGTCTCCATTCCAGCTGTGACATTCCGATGGCATGGTCAGAATATGGTGTAAACAACATGAAAGCATGGATCCCTCCTGCTTTGTATCAGGTTCAGGCTGGTGGTGTAATGGTGGCAGTGGTTGGAGGGGGAACATTTTGGGCCCCTTAGTTCCAATTGAGCCTGGTATAAACACCACAGCCGTTACTCCCCCTCCCATAGACATGCATTGAGGGGGCGTGGCTGTGACGTTAAGAGTGGAGCGCGGCCGTGACGTCATGAGCCTCTGGCGCTGTACCAGTGACAGGACCCCCGCGGTCAGACATCTTATCCCCTTTAAAGTTTCTCATCTCTCCCCTGTTATTCCTTAAGAGAACACACAACAGTATATACTACTTGTTATTCAGTACGCGGCCGTATTACACATAATCCAGGCAGATGAGCCTGTCCGTCATATTTGTTCATCTCTCCTTTGTTTTCCTGTATGGATGACTTACGCCTTTGATGTCAATTGCGTGAACTATCTATATGTCTTCTTTATGTCTGAATTTTCTTTCAAGTCCCATTACCGGGTTAATTGTGAATTCTAACTGATGCATAAAGGCGGTTGTGTGTCACCTTGGTATGCATTTTGGTATGCCGCATGTAAATAAAGCTCCGTCCATTTTTGGTTCACTGGATTTAATAAAAGGAACAGGTATGACGATGTTTGAGCAAAATGTGGGACTTAGGATCTGGGCCACTGACATGACTTGATAATCGTAGTCCATAATGCTTAGCTATAAACTCTATAGAGGTGACCAAAGGCTCCTTATAGGTCTTTGAAAGTCCACATCAGGTTTCCCATTGTCTCTTTCCTATAGGTAGTATGCACCTACCCAATGAAGGATGAACCTACCCAATAAAGAATTAACCTACCCAATGGAGGATGAACCTACCCAATAGGGAATTAACCTATCAATAGAGAATTAACCTACCTAATAGAGAATGAACCTATCAATGGAGAATGAACCCACCCAATGAAAGATGACCCTACACAATAAAGAATGAACCTATTCAATAAAGAATAAACCTACCCAACGGATAATGTATCTATCCAATGGTAATGAACCTACCCAATGAATGATGAACCTACCCAATAAAAGATAAACCTACCCAATGGAGGATAAAGAATGAACCTACCGAACGGAGGACAAACCTACCCAATGAAGGATGAACCTACACAATAAAGGATAAACCTACCCAATAAAGGATAAACCTACCCAATGGAGGATAAATCTACCCAATAAAGAATTAACCTAGCCAATGGAGGATGAATCTACCCAATGAAGGATGAAACTACCCAATAAAGGATGAACCTGCCTGGGAAATGCAATGGATCCCATAGGATTATGCTTCCTAACATGCCCAATAGAGAATGAACCTATCAATGGAGAATGAACCCACCCAATGAAGATTGACCCTACACAATAAAAATTAACATACCCAATGGAGGATCAATCCACCCAATAAAGAATTAACCTACCAAATGAATAATGAATATATCCAATGGTGGCTGAACCTACCCAATAAAGAATTAACCTCTCCAATGGAGGATGAACATTCCCAATGGAGGATAAATCTACCAAATAAAGAATAACCCTACCCAATGCAGGATGAACCTACCCAATGGAGAATTAACCTACCCAAACGGAGGATAAACATACCAATGGAGAATGATCCCACCCAATAAAGAATAACCCTACCCAATGGAGGAGGAACCTATCCAATGGAGGATGAACCTACCCAATGAATGATGAACCCACCCAATAAAGGGTAAACCTACCCAATGGAGGATAAATCTACCCAATAAAGAATAACCCTACCCAATGCAGGATGAACCTACCCAATGGAGAATTAACCTACCCAAATGGAGGATAAACATACCAATGGAGAATGATCCCACCCAATAAAGGATAACCCTACCCAATGGAGGAGGAACCTATCCAATGGAGGATGAACCTACCCAATGGAGAAGAGAAGAGCCGCCTGGGGCCCACAAGTCTCCTTATCAATCTGCAAGAGATGGATAGGAGCTCAACAAGCAGCAAACTAGTCTGTTTTGAACATGAACCCTCACCAGTACGGGGCCCCAATTGCTCTTGCTATGGAGCCGCCTATCATTGCTGTTGTCTGTTGTATAGAGATGCTGTGTGGCTCCTCTATCTAATATAAAGACCTTATTAATCTTTGTATTGGTTGCTTTATACAATGTTCCCAGGTACAGCACAGCGAGGTCTGTAGAGGTCTCTCCATGACTGACCGGGCCCTACTCCAGCAATAAATCACAGCTCCGGATGGCAGGAGTTGTGTTCTCTCCAGGTCATTGGCTCATCTAGTTCTAATACCAATCTATAAGGAAGACTACGAGTGACAAGAAAATAAGGAGCAGCTGGTGCTGAAGACCATGTAATATCCAGGTACAGACTGGAATTCATTCACTGTACCCACCGGAGGGGCCCGGCCTGAGCGGATACACTCTCATTTACTACAGTCTCCAAGTAATGGGATTAGATGTTCATCAGGAGCCAATAACACCTGGAGATCCATCACCGGGACAGGCGAGGTGATAGATGGAACGGCTGCCACCCCCCTTCCCCCGACCTCCCTGCTTCATCAGCTGAAAGCACAAATCTCCAAAAGATACGGATGGGGACAAACATTTCTATATTAAGGTCACCAGTCTCTATAATTTTCCAATTAAAAATAAATAAATAAATAAATAAAGATCAGTTATAGAAATGTAGTTAAAAAACAAACAAAAACAAAAAATAAAAATCCCGAATTAGATAAAAAATATATGAAATGTTTCCATCCATACTTCTTATACAAATTCTTCTCTAGCTTCCTTTTGCTCTCACTTCCTTCCCTCATTGCATGTTTTAATTCCTTACTTCCAAAATTCTTTTTTATTCTTTCTTAATTTATTTCCCCTATCCATCTTTTTATCTCTTTGCTCCCATTCTTTTCTACCTTCCTTTTGTTTCCCATCTTCTTTCCATTTTATCTCCCTTCCTTAATCTCTTCCTCTTCTATTTCCTTCCATGTTTTTCCTACTTCCTTCCTTTCTCCCTCCCTCCCTGTCTTCCTCTTCTATTCCCTTCCTTACTTGTCCCATCTTCTTCCTTCCTTCCTCTTCTACTTTCTTCCTTCCTTCTTTTATTCTTTCATTCCTTTTCCAATCTCCTTCATTCCTTTCTTCCTATCTTTCCCCATCACCTTCCTTCCTACCTCTCTCTCTGCCTCTCTCCACCTTCCTTGCTCTTCTATAATTTCATTCCTTTTTCCATATTCTTTTTTTCATTTCTTTCCCCATCACCTTTCTTCCTTCCTTCATTTCTTTCCCCATCACCTTTCTTCCTTCCTTCCTTCCTTCCTTCCTTCCTCTCTCTGCCTCTCTCCACCTTCCTTCCTTCATTTCTTTTCCCATCACCTTCTTTCCTTCCTCTCTCTGTCTCTATCCACATTCCTTCCTTCATTTCTTTTCCCATCACCTTCCTTCCTTCCTTCATTTCTTTCCCCATCACCTTCTTTCCTTCCTCTCTCTGCCTCTATCCACATTCCTTCCTTCATTTCTTTTCCCATCACCTTCCTTCCTTTCTTCCTTCTTTCCTTCCTTCCTTCCTTCTTTCCTTCCTCTCTCTGCCTCTATCCACCTTCCTTCCTCTTCTATTTCCATTTTTCCTCTTATATTCTTTTCTTCCTTTTCCCATTTTCTTCCTTCCTTCTTGCTTCCCTGCACTCATCTTTTTCTTTTAATAAAGAAGTAATAACCCCGTCTTTCCCTGTGAGATAAATCCTGGAGGCGGAGAGTCTTGGAGTTTGGCTCGGAGTCATTCCTTATAGTACACAAGTATCTCACATTGCGTCTCTGGTTCTTTCGGCTTCTGGGCTTGGAATCAAAGATGAAAATAGACAAACTCATTTCGAGCGGCTGATAAAGACTTGTAGAACAACTCGACGCTTCCAAGTGAATCATTTTCTTCACAGTAAATTATTTCTATTTTTATCTCGGGTGAAATTGCATTAGGAATAAAGGATGATCTTCCACCAGGAAATATGCAGCCGATCCCTCCAATTTCTTGTAGCTCAGAGCAGCGTTCATTTGGGAGACATCGATGGATTCAGAGAACGCGCAGCACGTTCCGGATTAATCTTGGCTAAAAACCATCGCAGCCATGCAGATAGGTTCACCCTGACCAGATACCACGGTGCCATATTCATGGTGGGCGGCCGTAAGACACACGATCTGGTGGCCAGAAATGACGTCACTTCTTATGTTCATAACAATTTGTCTTCACTCAGACCGAGCTTCCTAGGAACATCTGGAAACTTCTCCTAAGGGTAAAAAAAAGACCCTACTGTGTTTATCCAGAGGAAGGCAAAACCCCCATGAGGCTGATACCAATTGCCCAATGATAGAGGAAAAATTCCTTCCCGACCCCAATATGGCATCAGAATAAATCCCTGGATCAACGCTCTATCCACATAAATCTAGAATTCATAACCTGTAATGTTAATTACCTCTAGAAAAACATCAAGGCCCCTTGAACTTGTTTATTGAGTCAGACATCACATCATGTGGAGAGAGTTCCATAGTCACTGCTCTTACAGTAAAGAATCTCTGTCTGTGATGATGGTGAAACCTTCTTTCCTCTAGACGTACAGGATGCCCCCTTGTCCTGGTTTCCGGCCTAGGTATAAAAAGATCACTAGTAAGATCTCTGTTCTGTCCATTCATATATCTGTACATTGTCATCCGATCCCCATAAGGCTGGGCTCACACTACGATTTGAACTACGGCTCCCGTATACGGCCGGGAGGATGAGTGGACGGGGCTTAATCGCGGCGCCCGCACATAGCCGTATCCGGGAACCGTAGTTAATGCATGTCTATGAGCCGACCGGAGTGAACCGCAGCCTCCGGTCGGCTGCTTTTTCGTCCGTATGCGGTTTCTAGAGATGAGCGAACTTACAGTAAATTCGATCCGTCACAAACTTCTCGGCTCGGCGGTTGCTGACTTTTCCTGCCTAAATTAGTTCAGCTTTCCGGTGCTACGGTGGGCTGGAAAAGGTGGATACAGTCCTAGGAAAGAGTCTCCTAGGACTGTATCCACCTTTTCCAGCCCACCGGAGTACCGGAAAGCTGAACTAATTTATGCAGGAAAAGTCATCAACTGCCGAGCTGAGAAGTTCATGAGGAATCGAATTTACTGTAAGTTCGCTCATCTCTAGCGGTTACCCGACCGCAGGCAAAAACGCGGTCGAGCCGTAGTTCAAATCGTAGTGTGAGCCCAGCCTTAGACATCTTTTCTCTAAACTAAATCCCCCCAAGTGATCACCTGTCTTAGTCCTGTAATCCCCCCCATACCATTATTATATTTGTCGCCCTCCTCTGCGTCCTCTCCAGTTCAGCCATGTCCTTCTTATATACAGGGTCAGGACTACCTTATGTCTATCATCTTCACTACATGGTGATGTCATGATAGGTGGGGCCCCCATGGGGTGCTGGTTGAGACCACTACACCCCTGATCACCCGGGACAAAAATAATTGGTGTTGATTTGCTTCCACCATCTTTGTATGAGGGAAACCGAGCAACAGTTGTTGGAAGCAATGGAAGCGAAACTGGGACCCTTCCTTCCGGGGCCCAAAATTATCAAATTTCCTGTAACAGATTACTGCTGGGTAAAAGATTGGATGGGGTTTGATCCTGCAACACACGGGGGGGAAACGAAACTCCTTCATTCTGGTAATCTGTGTAGGTCCGGGAGATTGTTCTCCCACCAGTGGAAGGTCCTAAACAACCCTAATAAAACCCTCATGATGCATCAAGCCTATTAACTCCTTAAAGGGGTAGTCCAGTGGTGAAAAACTTATCCCCTATCCTAAGGATAGGGGATAAGTTTGAGATTGCGGGGGGGCCGACCACTGGGGCCCCCTGCGATCTCTCTGTACGGGGCCCCGGCTCTCGGCCCAGATAGCGGGTGTCGACCCCCGCACGAAGCGGCGGCCGACACGCCCCCTCAATACATCTCTATGGCAGAGCCGGAGATTGCCGAAGGCAGCGCTTCGGCTCTGCCATAGAGTTGTATTGAGGGGGCGTGTCGGCCGCCGCCTCGTGCGGAGGTCGACACGCCCCCTTCCCGCGGGCTGTCGGGGCTCCGTACAGGAGATCGCAGGGGGCCCCAGCGGTCGGACCCCCCGCGATCTGAATCTTATCCCCTATCCTTAGGATAGGGGATAAGTTGCTCACCACTGAGTCACCACTGGACTACTCCTTTAAGGACTCAGCCCATTTTGGCCTTAAGGACTCAGACAATAAAATTTTTACGTTTTCATTTTTTCCTCCTCGCCTTCTAAAAATCATAACTCTTTTATATTTTCATCCACAGACTAGTATGAGGGCTTGTTTTTTGCGCAACCAGTTGTCCTTTGTAATGACATCCCTCATTATATCATAAAATGTATGGCGCAACCAAAAAACACTATTTTTGTGGGGAAATTAAAACGAAAAACGCAATTTTGCTAATTTTGGAAGGTTTCGTTTTCACGTCGTACAATTTATGGTAAAAATGATGTGTGTTCTTTATTCTGAGGGTCAATGCGATTAAAATGATACATTTGCATATAAAGAACTTTTAATACATTTTTTATAATTTTTTTTTAAATAAAATGTTTTAAACAAGTAGGAATTTTGGACTTTTTTTTTTTCCGTTCACGCCGTTAACCGTACGGGATCATTAACATTTTATTTTAATAGTTTGGACATTTACGTACGCGGCGATACCAAATATGTCTATAAAAATTTTTTTTACGCTTTTTGGGGGTAAAATAGGAAAAAACGGACGTTTTACTTTTTTATTGGGGGAGGGGATTTTTCACTTTTTTTTTACTTTTACTTTTACATTTTTTTACATTTTTTTTACACCTGAATAGTCCCCATAGGGGACTATTCATAGCAATACCATGATTGCTAATACTGATCTGTTCTATGTATAGGACATAGAACAGATCAGTATTATCGGTCATCTTCTGCTCTGGTCTGCTCGATCACAGACCAGAGCAGGAGACGCCGGGAGCCGCACGGAGGAAGGAGAGGGGACCTCCGTGCGGCGTTATGAATGATCGGATCCCCGCAGCAGCGCTGCGGGCGATCCGATCATTCATTCAAATCGCGAACTGCCGCAGATGCCGGGATCTGTATTGATCCCGGCACCTGAGGGGTTAATGGCGGATGCCCGCGAGATCGCGGGCGTCGGCCATTGCCGGCGGGTCCCTGGCTGCGATCAGCAGCCGGGATCAGCCGCGCATGACACGGGCATCGCTCCGATGCCCGCGGTTATGCTTAGGACGTAAATGTACGTCCTGGTGCGTTAAGTACCACCGCACCAGGACGTACATTTACGTCCTGCGTCCTTAAGGGGTTAAGAAAAAAAAAAATATATATATATATATATAATATAATATAAAAAAAAATATATATATATATATATATATATATATATGAAAAAAACACGAATATTCATAATTACTAATATATAGTGCTATATTCGCAATATTCGCGAATTTGCGAATATGCGATATTTGTGATTAAAATTCGAATTGCGAATATTCGCGAGCAACACTATTGCTTGGGATGTGTTGGTCTGGTCTTACATAGGACTGAGCACCCACCTGGATCCGGAGATTTGAATCCCGCACAGTGCCACTCTCACATTTCAACTATCTCTATACAGTGGTCCCTCAACATACGATGGTAATCCGTTCCAAATGGACCATCGTTTGTTGAAACCATCGTATGTTGAGGGATCCGTGCAATGTAACGTATAGGACAGTGGTCTACAACCTGCAATCTTGTTACATTGTATCGCTTCTGTCCCCTGACTGCATAGTCCATGGACACTTTGTATAATTCATAACTGGACATTTTTATTTTTGTTTTAAGCTTTTAACCCCTTAACCTCTCAGCCCAACTGTTGGCTATCTGAGCCTGCTGGGAGTTGTAGTTTTGCAAGAGCCACAGGTTGGAGACCCATGATAGAGAGCAGTGTTTCTCAACCAAAGTGGCTCCTGCTGTTTCAAAACTACAACTCCCAGCATGCCTGGACTGTCTGGGCATGCTGGGAGTTGTGGTTTTGCAACATCTGAAGGACCGAAGTTTGGAAACCACTGGGTTTAGGATGATACAGCTTTTGAGCCAGTAGAATGGAAATTTGGTCACTGTCCCTTTAAGCTATGTCCAATAAAGGATTAATAACATAATGTGACTAATGCATCAATATCATCAATGCAGCATGCAGCCACTGAACCCACTATCCGGATTAATCTGTAACATCATGTGACCATCGGCCGAGTCATCTGAGCATGCTGGGAGTTGTAGTTTTGCAACTGATGAAGAACCACAGGTTGGAGACCAATGATACAGAGCAGTGTTTCTCAACCAAAGTGGCTCCAGCTGTTTCAAAACTCCAACTCCCAGCATGCCCGGACAGCCGTAGGCTGTCCGGGCATGCTGGGAGTTGTAGTTTTGAAACATCTGAAGGACCACACTGGGTTAGGAGGATACAGCTTGTTTGAGCCAGAAGAATAGATATTTGGTCACTGTCCCTTTAAGATATTGTTCTTAGCAGCTTTATTGAATTTTGCAATCTTTCTATAAAAACATCCAATGAGGATCTTCACAGGTTGGCTTACTGTGGTGCAATATGAAGACTTTTCTTTACTCACACAACTCTGAATGGACATGAATGAACTCGGGTCGGAGATAAGTGAATTGCAGAGAGGTCCTTGCTCAGCTTTTTTCTCTCTGTTGAAAACTTCTGAAAGAGATGGAAATTGTGCAATTTATCTCGGACAGGAACAATGACTTTATTGTAGACAAGATTTCACCGAGTGATGGCACACATGGCCTCGATGTAGGCATAATGTCACCTAGTGGTAGCACATGTGGCCTAGGTGTAGATACTGACTGACGGACCAGACTACTCAGCAAGCGCAGGGCTAGGAGATGTTACTGAGGCAAAAGCCAGGCCTGGAATGACTAGCAGGTTTGGGTCCACCCCTTTATATTAGGAGAGGGAGGCTGTACCATTGGCTAGGAGAATCACAAGACCAAGGTATCATTCATCGGTCTACACTAAATACAAAAATATTAACCCTTTACACTCTGTAAGACCTCGGCGTATGCAATAAATGTGTGTATTGATGCACAAATCTTCTTGTGGGCAGTAGCTGGACCATTTGGTAAGGGGGCACTCCACCTGTATACTGTCTCCTAGTCTCCTGGGTACAGCGAGGGGCTTGAAGTCCTCATTTGCCGGTGTTGCCAAACACATTCCACCTGTCAGGATTCATCGCTCGTCATCATGTCGTTGCTGCCAACAAAAGCAAACATTTTTATCTCTGCCTCTAGAATAGACATAAAAGATGAGAAGAGACAGAATAGAGGTTCATCTGGATGAGCGCAGGAGACCGGGGAAAAGAGAGACGGCGGCCAAGAGAGCGAGCGCGTCCAGCAACAACAAGTCTGGGCACCGGCCACAAACAGGGACATAGACACATAAAGTACACATAAACTTATAAATATATATATATACACATGAATGCAGTTATGTGCATTTATATTAAAAGAATATATACAAAAACATGTTTATTCCATTTATCTATTTCATATCTATCTTCTGTATCTATCTATCTATCTATCTCATATCTATCTATCTTCTGTATCTATCTATCTCATATCTATCTATCTATCTATCTATCTATCTCATATCTATCTATCTCATAACTATCTATTTCATATCTATCTATCTATCTATCTATCTATCTCATATCTATCTATTTATCTAATATCTATCTATCTCATATCTATCTCATATCTATCTATCTATCTCATATCTATCTCATATCTATCTATCTATCTATCTATCTATCTATCGATCTCATATCTATCTATTTATCTCATATCTATCTATCTCGTATTTATCTGTCTATCTATCTATCCCATATCTATCTATCTCATATCTATCTATCTATCTCATATCTATCTATCTCATATCTATCTATCTATCTATCTATCTATCTCATATCTATCTATCTATCTATCTATCTATCTCATATCTATCTATTTATCTCATATCTATCTATCATCTATCTATCGCATATCTATCTATCTATCTTTCTATCTCATATCTATCTATCTCACATCTATCTGTCTATCTATCTATCTATCTTTCTCATATCTATCTATCTATCTATCTATCTCATATCTATCTATCTATCTATCTATCTATCTATCTATCTCATATCTATTTATCTATCTCATATCTATCTATCTCATATCTATCTATCTATCTATCTCATATCTATCTATCTATCTATCTATCTATCTATCTAGCAACAGAAGAATACAGCCGCACACTGCTAGCACAAAGATATAGATAAACCATGAGTATATAGATAAAACATGAGTATATAGATAGAACATGAAAAGCTACTCAGCTATGGTGCAATAAATGGAAATATAAAGTTATGAAGTTATGAAATAGTGAGGTACTTAGCTTGCAATTTGGCGGCCAAATAGCTTGGACCATCCCACCACAGTAAGGTGACCTCATTGGGACGGACCCTACACCATGAATATGCCTCTGTGTGATCAGTTCAGCAGGCATTGCAGGATCTGAAACATCCGAACACCTTATATACACCTGATAGAGGTGGGTGGGGTGCAGGAGCCAACATGGAGGTAGCCACTCCCCCGTATGTGTAATACAGCCAAAGAATAAGTTGGCCAGCACTATTGATTCCAAACTATTATATGGACCTGGCTTACAGGTGCACGCTGGTGATCACACAGAGGCATATTCATAGTGTAGGATCCGTCCCAATGAGGTCACCTTACCGTGGTGGGACGGTCCAAGCTATTTGGCCGCCAAATTGCAAGCTAAGTACCTCACTATTTCATAACTTTATATTTCCATTTATTGAACCATAGCTGAGTAGCTTTTCATGTTTTATCTATATACTCATGTTTTATCTATATCTTTGTGCTAGCAGTGTGCTGCTGTATTCTTCTGTTGCTAGATAGATAGATCTATCTATTTATCTCATAACTATCTATCTATCTCATATCTATCTCATATCTATCTATCTATCTATCTCATATCTATCTCATATCTATCTATCTATCTATCTATCTATCTCATATCTATCTCATATCTATCTATCTCATATCTATCTATCTATCTCATATCTATCTATCTATCTATCTATCTATCTATCTATCTATCTATCTATCTATCTCATATCTGTCCATCTATCTATCTAGTAAAAGCAAGAACACTGCAGCACTCCAAAATGTGGAAAAAACTTGTGAAGATTTTTATTCCATCATAGATGCAGAAGCTGATGATGGAATAAAAATCTTCACAAGTTTTTTCCACATTTTGTAGTGCTGCAGTGTTCTTGCTTTTACTGGATGTTTGGAGACCCGCGACCGGGGTCCCCCACTGAATTGCACCCACCTCACGTTTATTTTGGTGTGCTGCTTCTTCTTGTGTTTCTCTATCTATCTATCTGTCTATCTATTTCATATCTTTCTATCTGACATCTATCTAGCTCATATCTATCTATCTATCTATCTATCTATCTCATATCTATCTATCTATCTAGCTCATATCTATCTCATATCTATCTATCTCATATCTATCTCATATCTATCTATCTATCTATCTATCTATCTATCTATCTATCTATCTAATATCTATCTCATATCTATCTATCATTCTATCCTGTATTAGTTAGTGCTCAGCCGAGCAGGTTTTTCTTTTATCTCATATGCACATATTTTCCAATGTTTCTTCTTGTGGATGAAGAATAAAGCTGAGGTTTATAATGTACATTTCTGTGTTTGGGCTCTGACCTCTGACCTGTGACCTGTGACCATCTCAGTTGCTGACCCCAATCAGATCAGAGCGATCAGAGGTGAGGATGTTTGGGTGATCCTGAGCAGCGAGGATAAGAATGGAGAGCGCCTGCGCCATTTATGTATTAGACAATGGAAGGAGAGAAGATCCAGGGCCAAGAGACACCACAACCCTGATGGGGAATGATCAAAAGAACTTCACTCCCCAGGACAGATGTCACTTCTGATCTTCATTGTTTTATATAGTTTTATAGGTATAAATACACAGTGTATGGAGGTAAAAAAAACATTAGTAACAGTCACTAGAAGCGGAGGCACATTTCCTAAATCTTTATAACCTCAGTGATGTCCAATAATGGGTTAAAGGGGTACTCCGGTGGAAAACTTTTTATTTATTTTTATTTTTTTTAAATCAACTTGTGCCAGAAAGTTAAACAGATTTGTAAATTACTTCTATTAAAAAATCTTAATTCTTTCAGTACTTATTAGCTGCTGAATACTACAGAGGAAATTATTTTCTTTTTGGAACACAGAGCTCTCTGCTGACATCACGAGCACAGTGCTCTCTGCTGACATCTCTGTCCATTTTAAGAACTGTCCAGAGCAGGAGAAAATCCCCATAGCAAACATTTGCTGCTCTGGACAGTTCCTAAAATGGAGATAGATGTCAGCAGAGAGCACTGTGGTCATGATGTCAGCAGAGAGCTCTGTGTTCCAAAAAAGAAAAGAACTTCCTCTGTAGAATTCAGCAGCTAATAACTATTGGAAGGATTGAGATTTTTAAATAGAAGTAATTTACAAATCTGTTGAACTTTTTAGCACCAGTTGATTTAAAAAAAAAAAAAAAAAAAGTTTTCCACCGGAGTACCCCTTTAACAACACATAATGTGACTGAGTGCAAGAAAAAGATGATTGAAGACGGCACTCCCCAGGAACGTAGCTTCATATTTTCTTTATTTCGTAGACATAAGTGGTGATGAGCAGCAGGACCCCCGTATTCGCGATATTTCGCAAATATATTGACGATTATTCGTCCTATGTTTGTGAAATTCGAATATTCGCTATGTTCATTCACTTTTTTTTTCAAGGCGAAAAGTCGCATGAAAACTTTGCAAAAAAATTTGCATGTGAGAAAAAACGAAAATTCGCATGGAAAATTCGTCTAAAAATTCGCAGGTGGAAAAAAAATATATATATATTTGTCATTACGAATATGTAGCACTATATTCTAAATATTCGTGAAATCGTGAAGTGCCGATATTTGCGATAAAAATTTGCATTTACGAATATTCGTGCTCAACATTAGAGATAAGGTGCAGTGTCAGGCAGACAAGACAGGCAGGAACGCCAGGGAGCTCAGCGCGGTGCGCGTTTGCCCGATAATATATTAGTGCTTCCACTCAGCAGTGCCGGACTCTGTGTTTCTCCATTGTATTGGGTTCAGTACATTTTGTTCAGAACGCTCGGAGCCGGAGGGCGTGATCGTGATGTCACGGCCACGCCCCCTCCATTCATGTCTATGGGAGGGGGCGTGCCGGCCAGCACGCCCCCTCCCATAGACATGGATGGAGGGGGCATGGTGTCACAAGGAGCGTGGGCGTGATGTCACAACGACTGCAGCAGGAATCCGGCGTTTATTTAGAATGCCGGGTACTGCGGGAGATCGTGGGGGGTGTCAGCAGCAGGACCCCCGCGATCAAACAATCGTATCCCCTATTCTTTGGATAGGGGATAAGATGTCTAGCAGCGGAGTACTCATTTAAATCAGGATTAATGATGAGCAGCGGGGGCCATATTCGAATTTGCGATATTTCACGAATATATGGACGAATATTCGTCCTATGTCCGTTAAATTTGCATATTCGCTATGTTCGTTCTCTCTTTTTTTATCCGAAAATTCGTAATGAAATTCGCATAGTGCGCATGCGCGATTACATCTTTAACCTAAAAGAAGGGATCAGTGTCTCAGTGTCCTCTGACTGGAAGTGACGATATTCGTATATTCGCAAATATTTGCATATGCGAACCCCCCCCCAAGAAAAACTAATATTTGTCCTTATGAATATATATCACTATATTCTAAATATTTGCGAAATCACGAAGTGCCGATATTGGCGGTAAAAATTTGCATTTTGAATATTCCCGCTCAACACTAGTCATGATCAAAGTCCTTATGTAGATTGTGAGCAGTAGTGATGAGCGGCAGGGGCCATATTCGAATCCGCGATATTTTGCAAATATATTGACAATTATGTGCCCTATATTTGCAAAATTCGCATATTCGCTATGTTCATTCACTTTTTTTCCAAAATTCGCATGGAAAATTTTCATGTGAAAAAAAAACAAACAACGAATACTCATCATTGCGAAAATATAGCACTATATTTTAAATATTCGCAAAATCGCGCTGTGCCGAGGTTCGCCATAAAAATGAGCATTACAAATATTCGTGCTCAACACTAGTGAGCAGGAGAGCGATGGAGATGAACGCTGCTCCTGCTACGCTGGGCGATACAAACCAACACCTAATAAATATTACAGGATAACCACAAATATTTTATAATAAGGTCGAGGAACATTATAGGTTCATGGTAATCCCTAGTGATCTAAGACAGTAAGAGACAGAGAAAGGGTTAATGATTGAATTCTTAATGGTCTAGGGCAGATAAATTGGTGTTGGTGCAAATTTTGTGTCCAATAGTTTACCTGCCCCTCCATATTAGAAACAATAGAATTCACAACCACCCCCCCTCTCACACAGACTGCTATCTATAACCGTATCTCTCTCACAAATAGCTCCCCCATTGTATTCTGTTACAGACTGCTGCCTATATTCCTTCTCTCACAGACTGTCCCTTATACTCTCTTTCTCTCTCACACACACTGCCCTTTCTCCCCCCTCTATTACTGACAGCTTTTTATACTCACCTTCTCACAGACTCCTCCTTATGTCTAAGTCTCTTACAGACTGCTTATTATTACAGACAGATATTTATGCCCCTCGCTGATAGACAGCTATTTATGCCCCCTCTCTTACCGACAGCTATTTATGCCCCCTCTTTTACAGACTGCTATTTATGCCCCCTCTCTTACAGACAGCTATTTATGCCCCCTCTATTACAGACAGCTATTTATGCCCCTCTCTTACAGACAGCTATTTATGCCCCCTCGCTTACAGACAGCTATTTATGCCCCCTCTCTTACAGACAGCTATTTATGCCCCCTCTCTTACAGACAGCTATTTATGCCCCCTCTATTACAGACAGCTATTTATGCCCCCTCTCTTACAGACAGCTATTTATGCCCCTCTCTTACAGACAGCTATTTATGCCCCTCTCTTACAGACAGCTATTTATGCCCCCTCTCTTACAGACAGCTATTTATGCCCCCTCTATTACAGACAGCTATTTATGCCCCCTCTCTTACAGACAGCTATTTATGCCCCTCTCTTACAGACAGCTATTTATGCCCCTCTCTTACAGACAGCTATTTATGCCCCCTCGCTTACAGACAGCTATTTATGCCCCCTCTCTTACAGACAGCTACTTATGCTCTCTCTCTTTCACAGACTGCTACTTATGCCCTCTCTTATAGACAGCTATTTATTTTCTCTCTCTTACAGACTGCTCCTTTCCCCATCTCTCACAGACTGCTCCTCATGCCCCCTCTCTTTCAGACAGCTATTAATGTTCTCTTTCTCACAGACTGCTCCTTATTCCATCTCTCACAGACTGCTCCTTATGCCCTCTCTCTTACAGATAGCTATTAATAATGTTCTCTCTCTTTCACAGACTGCTCCTTATGCCCTCTCTCACAGACTGCTCCTTATGCCTTTTTCTATCACAGGCTGCTCCTTATGGCCTTTCTTTCACAGACTGCTCTTTATGCCCTCTCTCACAGACTGCTCCTTATGACTTTCTATCACAGACTGCCCCTTATGGCCTTTCTTTCACAGACTGCTCCTTACTCCATCTCTCACAGACTGCTCCTTATGCCCTTTCTTTCACAGACTGCTCCTTATGCCTTTTCTCACAGAATGTTCCTTATGCCCTCTCTCTCACAGACTGTTCCTTATGCCCTCTCTCTCACAGACTGCTCCTTATGCCCTCTCTCACATACTGCTCCTTATGACTTTCTATCACAGAGTGCTCCTTATGGCCTTTCTTTCACAGACTGCTCCTTATGCCCTCTCTCACAGACTGATCCTTATGCCCTCTCTCACAGACTGCTCCTTATGCCTTTTTCTATCACAGGCTGCTCCTTATGGCCTTTCTTTCACAGACTGCTCTTTATGCCCTCTCTCACAGACTGCTCCTTATGACTTTCTATCACAGACTGCCCCTTATGGCCTTTCTTTCACAGACTGCTCCTTACTCCATCTCTCACAGACTGCTCCTTATGCCCTTTCTTTCACAGACTGCTCCTTATGCCTTTTCTCACAGAATGTTCCTTATGCCCTCTCTCTCACAGACTGTTCCTTATGCCCTCTCTCTCACAGACTGCTCCTTATGCCCTCTCTCACATACTGCTCCTTATGACTTTCTATCACAGAGTGCTCCTTATGGCCTTTCTTTCACAGACTGCTCCTTATGCCTTCTCTCACAGATTGTTCCTTATGCCCTCTCTCTCACAGACAACTTCCAATGCCCACATATTTCACAAACAGATCTTTAAAGGGGATTTCTAGACAAAATATTTTTCATCCCTTTTTTTACAGGATAGGGAATAAACATCTGATTGCAGGCGGTCCAGCTACTGGGACTGGAAATCTCTAGAACAACTTTATATGAAACCAACTTATAGGGGATACGTTTGTTTTGGCTGTATAGCCCCTATAATACCCATCTCTCACAGACTGCTCCTTATACCTCAGTCTCTCACAGACTGTCCCCCTTAAAACAGGCTGCTCCCCCTAAACACAGGCTGCTCCCCCTAAACACAGAATGCTCCCCCTAAACACAGGCTGCTCCCCCTAGACACAGGCTGCTCCCCCTAAACACAAGCTGCTCCCCCTAAACACAGGCTGCTCCCCTTAAACACAGGCGGCTCCCCCTAAACACAGGCTGCTCCCCCTAAACACAGGCTTCTCCCCCTAAACCCAGAATGCTCCCCCTAAACACAGAATGCTCCCCCTAAACACAGGCTGCTCCCCCTAACCACAGGCTGCTCCCCCTAAACATAGGCTTCTACCCCTAAACACAGGCTTCTACCCCTAAACACAGGCTTCTACCCCTAAACACAGGCTGCTCCCCCTAAACACAGGCTGCTCCCCCTAAACACAAGCTGCTCCCCCTAAACACAGGCTGCTCCCCTTAAACACAGGCGGCTCCCCCTAAACACAGGCTGCTCCCCCTAAACACAGGCTTCTCCCCCTAAACCCAGAATGCTCCCCCTAAACACAGAATGCTCCCCCTAAACACAGGCTGCTCCCCCTAAACACAGGCTGCTCCCCCTAAACATAGGCTTCTACCCCTAAACACAGGCTTCTACCCCTAAACACAGGCTGCTCCCCCTAAACACAAGCTGCTCCCCCTAAACACAGGCTGCTCCCCTTAAACACAGGCGGCTCCCCCTAAACACAGGCTGCTCCCCCTAAACACAGGCTTCTCCCCCTAAACACAGAATGCTCCCCCTAAACACAGAATGCTCCCCCTAAACACAGAATGCTCCCCCTAAACACAGGCTGCTCCCCCTAAACACAGGCTGCTCCCCCTAAACACAGAATGCTCCCCCTAAACACAGAATGCTCCCCCTAAACACAGGCTGCTCCCCCTAAACACAGGCTGCTCCCCCTAAACACAGACTGCTCCCCCTAAACACAGACTGCTTTGGTTTGTATCAGGAAAGTTAACACTTTCAGTTCCTGGTTTTATCTCTATGATCAGCGTCGGGAGCGCTGTGATCAGACAGAAAGCTTTGTAGGCTCACTGCCCAATCATTAAATTGGTAAGTCTGTGTTTCCCCAAGATAATGGGGGAGATTTATCAAAACCTGTCCAGAGGAAAAGTTGCTGAGTTGGCCATAGCAACCAATCAGATCGGGGCATAAATAGCTGTCTGTAAGAGAGGGGCATAAATAGCTGTCTGTAAGAGAGGGGGCATAAATAGCTGTCTGTAATAGAGGGGGCATAAATAGCTGTCTGTTAGAGAGGGGGCATAAATAGCTGTCTGTAAGAGAGGGGGCATAAATAGCTGTCTGTAAGCGAGGGGGCATAAATAGCTGTCTGTAAGAGAGGGGCATAAATAGCTGTCTGTAAGAGAGGGGGCATAAATAGCTGTCTGTAAGAGAGGGGGCATAAATAGCGGTCTGTAATAGAGGGGGCATAAATAGCTGTCTATAAGAGAGGGGGCATAAATAGCTGTCTGTAATAGAGGGGGCATAAATAGCTGTCTGTAAGAGAGGGGGCATAAATAGCGGTCTGTAAGAGAGGGGGCATAAATAGCTGTCGGTAAGAGAGGGGGCATAAATAGCGGTCTGTAAGAGAGGGGGCATAAATAGCTGTCGGTAAGAGAGGGGGCATAAATAGCTGTCTATCAGCGAGGGGCATAAATATCTGTCTGTAATAATAAGCAGTCTGTAAGAGACTTAGACATAAGGAGGAGTCTGTGAGAAGGTGAGTATAAAAAGCTGTCAGTAAAAACAGGCTGCTCCCCCTAAACACAGGCTGCTCCCCCTAAACATAGAATGCTCCCCCTAAACACAGGCTGCTCCCCCTAAACACAGGCGGCTCCCCCTAAACACAGGCTGCTCCCCCTAAACACAGGCTTCTCCCCCTAAACACAGAATGCTCCCCCTAAACACAGGCTGCTCCCCCTAAACACAGGCTGCTCCCCCTAAACACAGGCTTCTCCCCCTAAACACAGAATGCTCCCCCTAAACACAGGCTGCTCCCCCTAAACACAGGCTGCTCCCCCTAAACATAGGCTTCTACCCCTAAACACAGGCTTCTACCCCTAAACACAGGCTGCTCCCCCTAAACACAGGCTGCTTCCCCTAAACACAAGCTGCTCCCCCTAAACACAGGCTGCTCCCCTTAAACACAGGCGGCTCCCCCTAAACACAGGCTGCTCCCCCTAAACACAGGCTTCTCCCCCTAAACCCAGAATGCTCCCCCTAAACACAGAATGCTCCCCCTAAACACAGGCTGCTCCCCCTAAACACAGGCTGCTCCCCCTAAACATAGGCTTCTACCCCTAAACACAGGCTTCTACCCCTAAACACAGGCTTCTACCCCTAAACACAGGCTGCTCCCCCTAAACACAGGCTGCTCCCCCTAAACACAAGCTGCTCCCCCTAAACACAGGCTGCTCCCCTTAAACACAGGCGGCTCCCCCTAAACACAGGCTGCTCCCCCTAAACACAGGCTTCTCCCCCTAAACCCAGAATGCTCCCCCTAAACACAGAATGCTCCCCCTAAACACAGGCTGCTCCCCCTAAACACAGGCTGCTCCCCCTAAACATAGGCTTCTACCCCTAAACACAGGCTTCTACCCCTAAACACAGGCTGCTCCCCCTAAACACAAGCTGCTCCCCCTAAACACAGGCTGCTCCCCTTAAACACAGGCGGCTCCCCCTAAACACAGGCTGCTCCCCCTAAACACAGGCTTCTCCCCCTAAACACAGAATGCTCCCCCTAAACACAGAATGCTCCCCCTAAACACAGGCTGCTCCCCCTAAACACAGAATGCTCCCCCTAAACACAGAATGCTCCCCCTAAACACAGGCTGCTCCCCCTAAACACAGGCTGCTCCCCCTAAACACAGAATGCTCCCCCTAAACACAGAATGCTCCCCCTAAACACAGGCTGCTCCCCCTAAACACAGGCTGCTCCCCCTAAACACAGACTGCTCCCCCTAAACACAGACTGCTTTGGTTTGTATCAGGAAAGTGAACACTTTCAGTTCCTGGTTTTATCTCTATGATCAGCGTCGGGAGCGCTGTGATCAGACAGAAAGCTTTGTAGGCTCACTGCCCAATCATTAAATTGATAAGTCTGTGTTTCCCCAAGATAATGGGGGAGATTTATCAAAACCTGCCCAGAGGAAAAGTTGTTGAGTTGGCCATAGCAACCAATCAGATCGGGGCATAAATAGCTGTCTGTAAGAGAGGGGCATAAATAGCTGTCTGTAAGAGAGGGGGCATAAATAGCTGTCTGTAATAGAGGGGGCATAAATAGCTGTCTGTAAGAGAGGGGGCATAAATAGCTGTCTGTAAGAGAGGGGGCATAAATAGCTGTCTGTAAGCGAGGGGGCATAAATAGCTGTCTGTAAGAGAGGGGCATAAATAGCTGTCTGTAAGAGAGGGGGCATAAATAGCTGTCTGTAAGAGAGGGGGCATAAATAGCGGTCTGTAATAGAGGGGGCATAAATAGCTGTCTATAAGAGAGGGGGCATAAATAGCTGTCTGTAATAGAGGGGGCATAAATAGCTGTCTGTAAGAGAGGGGGCATAAATAGCGGTCTGTAAGAGAGGGGGCATAAATAGCTGTCGGTAAGAGAGGGGGCATAAATAGCTGTCTATCAGCGAGGGGCATAAATATCTGTCTGTAATAATAAGCATTCTGTAAGAGACTTAAATATAAGGAGGAGTCTTTGAGAAGGTGAGTATAAAAAGCTGTCAGTAAAAACAGACTGCTCCCCCTAAACACAGAATGCTCCCCCTAAACACAGGCTGCTCCCCCTAAACACAGGCGGCTCCCCCTAAACACAGGCTGCTCCCCCTAAACACAGGCTTCTCCCCCTAAACACAGAATGCTCCCCCTAAACACAGGCTGCTCCCCCTAAACACAGGCTGCTCCCCCTAAACACAGGCTTCTCCCCCTAAACACAGAATGCTCCCCCTAAACACAGGCTGCTCCCCCTAAACACAGGCTGCTACCCCTAAACACAGAATGCTCCCCCTAAAAACAGGCTGCTCCCCCTAAACACAGGCTGCTCCCCCTAAACACAGGCTTCTCCCCCTAAACACAGAATGCTCCCCCTAAACACAGGCTGCTCCCCCTAAACACAGGCTGCTCCCCCTAAACATAGGCTTCTACCCCTAAACACAGGCTTCTACCCCTAAACACAGGCTGCTCCCCCTAAACACAGGCTGCTTCCCCTAAACACAAGCTGCTCCCCCTAAACACAGGCTGCTCCCCTTAAACACAGGCGGCTCCCCCTAAACACAGGCTGCTCCCCCTAAACACAGGCTTCTCCCCCTAAACCCAGAATGCTCCCCCTAAACACAGAATGCTCCCCCTAAACACAGGCTGCTCCCCCTAAACACAGGCTGCTCCCCCTAAACATAGGCTTCTACCCCTAAACACAGGCTTCTACCCCTAAACACAGGCTTCTACCCCTAAACACAGGCTGCTCCCCCTAAACACAGGCTGCTCCCCCTAAACACAAGCTGCTCCCCCTAAACACAGGCTGCTCCCCTTAAACACAGGCGGCTCCCCCTAAACACACGCTGCTCCCCCTAAACACAGGCTTCTCCCCCTAAACCCAGAATGCTCCCCCTAAACACAGAATGCTCGCCCTAAACACAGGCTGCTCCCCCTAAACATAGGCTTCTACCCCTAAACACAGGCTTCTACCCCTAAACACAGGCTGCTCCCCCTAAACACAAGCTGCTCCCCCTAAACACAGGCTGCTCCCCTTAAACACAGGCGGCTCCCCCTAAACACAGGCTGCTCCCCCTAAACACAGGCTTCTCCCCCTAAACCCAGAATGCTCCCCCTAAACACAGAATGCTCCCCCTAAACACAGGCTGCTCCCCCTAAACACAGAATGCTCCCCCTAAACACAGAATGCTCCCCCTAAACACAGGCTGCTCCCCCTAAACATAGGCTGCTCCCCCTAAACACAGAATGCTCCCCCTAAACACAGGCTGCTCCCCCTAAACACAGGCTGCTCCCCCTAAACACAGGCTGCTCCCCCTAAACACAGACTGCTCCCCCTAAACACAGACTGCTTTGGTTTGTATCAGGAAAGTGAACACTTTCAGTTCCTGGTTTTATCTCTATGATCAGCGTCGGGAGCGCTGTGATCAGACAGAAAGCTTTTTAGGCTCACTGCCCAATCATTAAATTGATAAGTCTGTGTTTCCCCAAGATAATGGGGGAGATTTATCAAAACCTGCCCAGAAGAAAAGTTGCTGAGTTGGCCATAGCAACCAATCAGATCGCTTCTTTCATTTTTCAGAGGCTTTCTGATTGGTTGCTATGGGCTACTCAGCAACTTTTCCTCTGGACAGGTTTTGATAAATCTCCCCCAATGTTCATGGGTCTCAGGGAGGTAAGTGCAGGCGGCACAAGTATATACTGGTTTGTTCCAAATTTGCAGATACAGAGTAAATGTTATTTGTCATGCCCCGCCCCCTCAATGCAAGTCTATGGGAGGGGGTGTGACAGCTGTCACGCCCCCTCCCATAGACTTGCATTGAGGGGGCAGGGCGTGATGTCATGATGGGGGCCGGGCTGTGATGTCACGAGCTCCCAGCGCCGGCTCCAGCGTTTGGAACAGTTTGTTCCAAACGCTGAGCCGCAGAGTACCCCTTTAAGGATTTTTGAAGCACGCTCAGGAGCTCAGAGCGCTTTTATACCCGGTGAGTCCCATCTGCTCTCAGCAGCCAGGACCCACGGCTAATGCCGGATATCACCGATCAGGCAGATGTCCGGCATTAACCCTTTATAGATGCCGCAATCAAAGTTGATCACAGCGTCTAAATGCAGGAAATGGTAACAAATGTGAATAAGCCCCTTCCCTAATGCGAATCATCGTATTAGCGTAACAAAAAAAAAAAAAAGTTCAAAATTTTTTATTTTTGGCCACCATAAAAAAATAATAAAAACAATAAAAAGTTCCCATCAAAACAAAAATAATACCAATAGAAACTATAAATCACAGCACAAAAAATGAGCCCTCATACATCCCTGTATACCGAAAAATAAAAAGGTTATAGGGGTCAGAATAGGAGAACTTTAAGCCTGCTGATTTTTGTACAAAAAGGTATGATTGGTTTTAGTATACAGAATTAATCAATAACAATATGATGGTAATCTGTATGGTGGAAATACCTTTTTTCTTTTAAATCAACTGATGGCAGAAAGTTAAATTTGTAAATTACTTCTGTTAAAAAATCTTAATCCTTCCTGAACTTACTAGCTGCTGAATACTACAGAGGAAATTCTTTTCTTTTTGGAATGCTCTCTGATGACATCACGAGCACAGTGCTATTTGCTGACGTTATTATAATAATAATAACACTTTATTTATTGTTGTCCATAGTGGGATTTGAACCCAAGTGCCCAGCACTGCAAGGCAGCAGTGCTAACCAATGAGTCACCATGCTGCCCTTAGCATACATCTGCTATGCACGGTTGCTAAAATGGACAGAGATGTCAGCAGAGAGCACTGTGTTCGTGATGTCATCAGTGTTCCAAAAAGAAAAGAATTTCCTCTGTAGCATTCAGCAGCTAATAAGTACTGGAAGGATTAAGATTTTTTAATAGAAGTAATATACAAATATGTTTAACTTTCTGCCACCAGTTGATTTAAAAGAAAAAAGATTTTCACCGGAGTACCCCTTTAACCCCTTCATGAGCCAGCCCATTTTCACCTTCATGACCTGGGCATTTTTTGAAAATCTGACCACTGTCACTTTAAACATTAATAACTTTGGAATGCTTTTACTTATCATTCTGATTCCGAGAATGTTTTTTCGTTACATATTCTACTTTATGTTATCGGTAAAATTTCACTGATATTTGTATCCTTTCTTGGTAAAAAATCTAAAAATTTCATGAAAATTTTGAAAATTTTGCATTTTTCTAACTTTGAAAGTCTCTGCTTGAAAGGAAAATGGATATTCCAAATAAATTACATATTGATTCACATATACAATATGTCTACTTTGTGTCTGCATAAAAAAATTGACAAGTTTTTACTTTTGGAAGACACCAGAGGGCTTCAAAGTTCCGCAGCAATTTTCCAATTTTTCTCAAGATTTTCAAAATTGTAATTTTTCAGGGCCCAGTTCAGGTTGGAAGTGGATTTTAAGGGTCTTCATATTAGTAATACCCCATAAATGACCCCATTATAAAAACTGCACCCCCCAAAGTATTCAAAATGACATTCAGTAAGTGTTTTAACCCTTTAGGTGTTTCACAGGAATAGCAGCAAAGTGAAGGAGAAAATTCTAAATCTTCATTTTTTACACTCGCATTTTCTTGTAGACCCAATTTTTGAATTTTTACAAGTGGTAGAAGGAGAGAAATCACCCTAAAATTTGTAACCCAATTTCTCTCGAGTAAGAAAATACCTCACATGTCTATGTAAAGTGTTCGGCGGGCGCAGTAGAGGGCTCAGAAGGGAAGGAGCGACAATGGGATTTTGGAGAGTGAGTTTTTCTGAAAGGGTTTTTGGGGGGCATGTCCCGTTTAGGAAGCCCCTAGTGTGCCAGAACATTGGACCCCCCCCCCACATGTGACCCCATTTTGGAAACTATACCCCTCATGGAATTTAATAAGGGGTGCAGTGAGCATTTACACCCCACTGGCGTTTGACAGATATTTGAAACAGTGGACTGTGCAAATCAAAAATTTTATTTTTCATTTTCACAGACCACTGTTCCAAAAATCTGTCATACACCAGTGGGGTGTAAATGCTCACTGCACCCCTTATTACATTCCGTGAGGGGTTTAGTTTCCAAAATGCAGTCACATATGGATATTTATTGTTTTGCGTTTTTCAGAACTGCTGTAACAATCAGCCACCCCTGTGCAAATCGCCTCAAATGTACATGGCGCACTCTCCCTTCTGGGCCTTGCTGTGCGCCCCCAGAGCACTTTGCGCCCACATATGGGGTATCTCCGTAGTCGGGAGAAATTGCATTACAAATTTAGAGGGTCTTTTTTCCCTTTTACCTCTTGTGAAAATGAAAAGTATAGCGCAACACCAGCATGTCAGTGTAAAAAAATTATTTTTTTACACTAACATGCTGGTGTAGACCCCAACTTCACCTTTTCATAAGGGGTTAAAGAAGAAACCCCCCCCCCCAAATTTTTAAGGCAATTTCTCCCGAGTACGGCGATACCCCATATGTGTCCCAAAACTGTTGCCCTGAAATACGACAGGGCTCCAAAGTGAGAGAGCGCCATGCGCATTTGAGGCCTGAATTAGGGATTTGCATAGGGGTGGACAAAGGGGTATTCTACGCCAGTGATTCCCAAACAGGGTGCCTCCAGCTGTTGCAAAACTCCAAGCATGCCTGGACAGTCAATGGCTTTCTGGCAATACTGAGAGTTATTATTTTGCAACAGTTGGAGGCTCCATTTTGGAAACAGTAGCGTACCAGACGTTTTTCATTTTTTTGGGGAGGGGGGCTGTGTAGGGGTATGTGTATATGTAGTGTTTTTTACTTTTTATTTTAGGTTAGTGTTAGTGTAGTGTAGTGTTTTTAGGGTACAGTCACATGGGCAGAGGTTCACAGCAAGATTGCCGCTGGAAGTTTGAGCTGCAGCGCAAAATTTGCGCCATCTCAAACTTGCAGCACTCACTGTAAACCTCCGCCCATGTGAGTGTACCCTGTACATTCACATTGGGGGGGGGGGCAAACATCCAGCTGTTGCAAACTCCGAGCATGCCCTTTGGCTGTCCGTGCATGCTGGGAGTTGTAGTTTTGCAACAGCTGGAGGAACACTGGTTTGGAAACACTAAGTTAAGTAATAAACTTTCAAGTGTTTTGCAACCAAACTTAGTGTTTCCAAACCAGTGTGCCTCCAGCTGTTGCAAAACTACAACTCCCAGCATGCATGGTCTGTCAGTGCTTGCTGGGAGTTATAGTTTTGCAACAATTGCAACAGCTGGAGGCACTGAGGTAGGAAACGGACAATGTTTCCCAACTAGTGTGCCTCCAGTTGTTGCAAAACTACAACTCCCAGCATGCCCAGACTGCCCAGGCATGCTGGAAGTTGTAGTTCGACAATATCTGAAGGATCAGATGTTGCCGAACTACAACTTCCAGCATGCTTGGGCAGTCTGGGCATGCTGGGAGTTGTAGTTTTGCAACATCTGGAGGTCCACAGTTTGGAGACCACTGTATAATGGTCTCCAATCTGTGCTCTTCCAGATGTTAGAGAACTACAACTCCCAGCATGCCTGGACAGACTGAGCATGCTGAGATTTGTAGTTTTGCAACATCTGGAAGAGCACAGATTGGAGACCATTATACAGTGGTCTCCAAAATGAGGACCTCCAGATGTTGCAAAACTACAACTCCCAGCATGCCTAGAAAGCCAAAGGCTGTCTGGGCATGCTGGGAGTTGCAGTTTTGAAACTCCCAGAGGCAGCAGTGAGATAGCTTTACGGCGATCTCACTGCTGCCAATGAAGATGCCGCACTGCTGCCGGAAACTCACCTCCGGGACGCAGCGCCGCCGGGACCGCATGGAGGACGCCGCTCGCGCCGGGACCGCTCGGGACACTGCTCGGACGGGTAAGTGACGCCGGGGGACAGGTTAGGGACACTTAGCAGAGCGGTGTGTGTGTCGATCCCTGTGATCGGGACTCACACACCGCGCTGCCAAGTATTTTCATAGCGAAACGCTGCTATCAGCTAGTCAGATTTGACCAGCTGATAGCAGCGATCGCTGGGGGGTGGGGGGGGGGGTGTCCTGTATGTCCTGGGTCGGGAACACCTTGCCACCCATGACATACAGGTATGTCATAGGTCGGGAAGGGGTTAAACTGCATGGTGGGCCCTGGGTCAGATTTGGGGATAAACCACTGGGGGCCCAGGTCCTGAGCTATGTAAGGGGCCCCACGATTTCTGATGGCAGCCCCGGTCCAACCTACTGTGAGAATAAACTGGTTCACAATTATATATATGAAAACAATAAACATTACCTGTGAGAGCCCCCCATACCCGGGCCAAACCAACTACATCTTAGGGCACATTCACACCACGTTTTTGAAATAGATTTTCTGTATACGTTTTCAATGTGAAAACTATACGGAATCGTATTGAAAACTGTATGCACTGACTCTCCATTGAAAACCGTATGCGAAGCGATGCATCAGGTTGTGTCCGTTTTGCGTCTTGTACGGTTTTGTCCATTTTTTTTTTACCTGTACCCAAAACCATAGCCTACCACGGTTTTTGGTCCAGGTGAAAAACCGTATTAAACCGTATACGTTTTTTTTTTAAACATGGGAGTCAATGGGAACCGTACAGAGCCGTATGTGAATACAGTTCCATCTGGTTTGCACCATACGGTTTTTAACTTTGCACATTTTTCTGCTTTCAATTTCAATCAAACAAGTGAAACTTTATTCATAATTGAGTGAAAAGTTAAAAACGTGTACGTTTTTTTCTTAAAAAACTGATGCAACTGGACATCATTTTTCAA
This sequence comes from Hyla sarda, assembly GCF_029499605.1. Taxonomy (NCBI): domain Eukaryota; kingdom Metazoa; phylum Chordata; class Amphibia; order Anura; family Hylidae; genus Hyla; species Hyla sarda. The sequence continues at coordinate 441,350,221 of NC_079191.1, read as the reverse complement.
ACCATATACAGGTTAAAATTTGTACACACGTTTTGATACAGTTTAGTCAGGTTTTGAGGAATCCGTTTTTCCATCAAAACCTGATACGGGAACTGTACTGCAAAAACGTGGTGTGAATGCAGCCTTACCAAGAAAACCTCTAAAGTCCAGGGGGGCTAATGTATAGGCTGCCAACTATGGAAAAAGGAGCTGACATTGGCCAGGTCAGTGCTGGTAACACATCATGTACAGGTCAGTGCTGGTAACACATCATGTACAGGTCAGTGCTGGTAACACATCATGTACAGGTCAGTGCTGGTAACACATCATGTACAGGTCAGTGCTGGTAACACATCATGTACAGGTCAGTGCTGGTAACACATCATATAATGTACTGAACTGGCTTAATGTAGAGATGGTACAAGGTAAGTTAAGTGATATAAATGTAAGCAAATCTCCAGGGCCGGATGGACTACACCCAAGAGCTCTTAGAGAGGTAAGTTCAGTAATATCTGTACCCCTGTTCATGATATTTAGAGATTCTCTGGTGTCTGGTATTGTGCCAAGGGACTGGCGCAAGGCGAATGTGGTACCAATCTTCAAGAAGGGCTCTAGGTCTTCGCCAGGAAACTATAGACCGGTAAGTCTAACGTGCATTGTGGGTAAATTGTTTGAAGGACTTATAAGGGATTACATACAGGAATACATAGGGGATAATAGTATTATAAGTGATAGCCAGCATGGGTTTACTAAGGATAGAAGTTGTCAAACCAATCTAATTTGCTTTTATGAAGAGGTGAGTAGAAGCCTTGACAGAGGAATAGCTGTGGATATAGAGGGGGGCTCTGTATATAGGGGGGCTGTGTATATAGAGGGGGTGTGTGTATATAGAGGGGGGCTGTGTATATAGAGGGGGGCTGTGTATATAGAGGGGGGGCTGTGTATATAGAGGGGGGCTCTGTATATAGAGGAGGGCTGTGTATATAGATGGGGGCTGTGTATATAGAGGGGGGCTGTGTATATAGAGGGGGGGGGGCTGTGTATATAGAGGGGGGGCTGTGTATATAGAGGGGGGCTCTGTATATAGAGGGGGGCTGTGGATATAAAGGGGGGCTGTGTATATAGATGGGGCTGTGTATATAGAGGGGGGCTGTGTATATAGAGGGGGGCTGTGTATATAGAGGGGGGGCTGTGTATATAGAGGGGGGGCTGTGTATATAGAGGGGGGCTCTGTATATAGAGGGGGGCTGTGGATATAAAGGGGGGCTGTGTATATAGAGGGGGGCTGTGTATATAGAGGGGGGCTCTGTATATAGAGGGGGGCTGTGGATATAAAGGGGGGCTGTGTATATAGAGGGGGGGCTGTGTATATAGAGGGGGGGCTGTGTATATAGAGGGGGGCTCTGTATATAGAGGGGGGGCTGTGTATATAGAGGGGCGGCTGTGTATATAGAGGGGGGCTGTGGATATAAAGGGGGGCTGTGTATATAGAGGGGGGGCTGTGTATATAGAGGGGAGCTCTGTATATAGAGGAATGGCTGTGTATATAGAGGGGGGCTCTGTATATAGAGGGGGGGCTGTGTATATGGGGGGGGGGCTGTGTATATAGAGGGGGCTGTGTATATAGAGGGGGGGCTGTGTATATAGAGGGGGGGGCTGTGTATATAGAGGGGAGCTCTGTATATAGAGGAATGGCTGTGGATATAGTGTTTCTGGATTTTGCCAAAGCGTTTGATACTGTCCCTCACAGACGTCTGACAGGTAAGTTAAGGTCTTTGGGTTTGGAAACTTTAGTTTGTAACTGGATTGAACACTGGGTCATGGATCGTACCCAGAGAGTGGTGGTCAATGATTCGTACTCTGATTGGTCCCCGGTTATTAGTGGTGTACCCCAAGGTTCAGTACTGGGCCCGCTGCTGTTTAATTTATTTATCAATGATATAGAGGATGGTAATAACAGCTCTGTTTCTATCTTTGCAGATGACACCAAGCTTTGTAGCACAGTACAGTCTATAGAGGATGTGTATATAGAGGGGGGCTGTGTATATAGAGGGGGGCTGTGTATATAGAGAGGGGCTGTGGATATAGAGGGGGGCTGTGTATATAGAGAGGGGGTACAGTCTATAGAGCATGTGTATAGGTTACAAGATGACTTGGATAGACTAAGTGTCTGGGCATCCACTTGGCAAATGAGGTTCAATGTGGATAAATGTAAAGTTATGCATCTAGGTACAAATAACCTGCACCGTCGTATGTCTTAGGGGGGCTGTGTATATAGAGGGGGGCTGTGTACATAGAGGGGGGGCTGTGTATATAGAGGGGGGGGGGGCTGTGTATATAGAGGGGGGCTCTGTATATAGAGGAGGGCTGTGTATATAGAGGGGGGCTGTGTATATAGAGGGGGGGCTGTGTATATAGAGGGGGGGCTGTGTATATAGAGGGGGGGCTGTGTATATAGAGGGGGGCTGTGTATACTAATAACCTGCATGCATCGTATGTCTTAGGGGGGATTAAACTGGCAGAGTCACTGGTAGAGAAGGATCTGGGTGACTTGTAGATCACAGACTACAGAATAGCACAATGTCAGGCTGCTGCTTCCAAAGCCGGCAGGATATTGTCATGTATCAAAAGAGGCATGGACTCAAGGGACAGGGACATAATACTCCCCCTTTATAAAGCATTGGTACGGCCTCACCTGGAATATGCTGTTCAGTTTTGGGCACCTGTCCATTAAAGGGACACTGCGGAGTTGGAAAGGGGGCAGAGACGCGCGACTAAACTAATATGGGGCATGGAACATCTTAGCTATGAGGAGCGATTAAAGGAGTTACAATTGTTTAGTCTTGAGAAGAGACGTTTAAGGGGGGATATGATAAACGTATATAAGTATATAAATGGCCCATACAAAAAATATGGAGAAAAACTGTTCCAGGTTAAACCCCCCCAAAGGACGAGGGGGCACTCTCTCCGTCTGGAGAAGAAAAGGTTTAGTCTAAAGGGGCGACACGACTTCTTTACCATGAGAACTGTGAACTTATGGAACGGTCTACCTCAGGAACTGGTCAGAGCAGGAACAATTAACAGCTTTAAAACAGGGTTAGATACATTCATGGAACAAAATAACATTAATGCTTATGCAGAATTATAAAACTACATCCCTTTCCCTTATCCCCTTACATCCTTCCCTTCAATTCCCTGGTTGGACTTGATGGACGTATGTCTTTTTTCAACCATACTAACTATGTAATGCTTCAGGTGCTACGTGATGGTATGTTGAGGGTAGTAGTCCCTATTATGTCATGTGGTTGGAATGGTGTCTCCATATGAGCCGTCATTGTTATATAGAAGCTGTTCCCTTATACGAAGCCAAGGAATGAGACTTCTCGGTAACAACAAGGAAACTTTCCTGAACTCTTGAGACCATCGATACATTATGATATAACATATTGTAAATACAATGCAGATACAGTATGATACAATATAATGGAACTCCGATAGAATATAATAAAATAAGATACAATGCAATAAAATACACTACTCAAAAAAATAAAGGTAACACTAAGGTAACACGTCCTAGATCTGAAGGAACTAATCGTATGAAATCCTTTCCTCTTTACATAGTGAATGCGCTGACAACAAAATCACCAAAAATGATCAATTATCAATTACCCCACTACAGGCTGATCCAACTTTATGTAATGTCCTTAATACAAGTCCCAATGAGGCTCAGTAGTGTGTGTGGCCTCCACGTGCCCGTATGACCTCCCTACAATGCCTGGGCATGATCCTGATGAGGTGGAGGATGGTCTCCTGAGGGATGTCCTCCCAGACCTGGACTAAAGCATCTGCCAACTCCTGGACAGTCTGTGGTGGATGGAGCGAGACGTCCCAGATGTGCTCAATCGGATTCAGGGGAACGGGAGACCAGTACATAGCATCAATGCCTTCCTCTTGTAGGAACTGCTGACACACTCCAGCCACATGAGGTCTAGCATTATCTTGCATTAGGAGGAACCCAACCGCACCAGCATATGGTCTCACAAGGGGTCTGAGGATCTCATCTCGGTACCTAATGGCAGTCAGGCTACCTCTGGCAAGCACATGGAGGACTGTGCGGCCCCCAAAGAAATGCCACCCCACACCATTACTGACCCACCACCAAACCGGTCATGCTGGAGGATGTTGCAGGCAGCTATCACGTCTGTCACATGTGCTTAGTCTGAACCTGCTTTCATCTGTGAAGAGCACAGGGCGCCAATTGCGAATTTGGCGAACATCTTGGTGTTCTCTGGCAAATGCCAAACATCCTGCACGGTGTTGGGCTGTAAGCACAACCCCCACCTGTGGACGTCGGGCCCTCATACCACCCTCATGGAGTCTGTTTCTGACCATTTGAGTGGACACATGCACATTTGTGGCCTGCTGGAGGTCATTTTGCAGGGCTCTGGCAGTGCTCCTCCTGCTCCTCCTTGCACAATGGCGGAGGTAGTGGTCCTGCTGCTGGGTTGTTGCCCTCCTACAACCTCCTCCACATCTCTTGATGTACTGACCTGTCTCCAGGTAGCGCCTCCATGCTCTGGACACTACGCTGACAGACACAGCAAACCTTCTTACCACAGCTCGCATTGATGTGCCATCCTGGATGAGCTGCACTACCGGAGAAACTTGTGTGGGTTGTAGACTCCGTCTCATGCTACCACTAGAGTGAAAGCACCGCCAGCATTCAAAAGTGACCAAAACATCATCCAGGAAGCATAGGAACTGAGAAGTGGTCTGTGGTCACCACCTGCAGAACCACTCCTTTATTGGGGGTGTCTTGCTAATTGCATATAATTTCCACGTGTTGTCTGTTCCATGTGAAATTGATTGTCAATCAGTGTTCTTCCTGAGTGGACAGTGGGATCTCACACAAGTGTCAGTGACTTGGAGTTACATTGTGTTGTGTAAGTGTTCCCCTTATGTTTTAGAGCAGTGTACAATGAAGATACAATATAATACAATATAATACGATGGAAATACATATAATAGAACTCTTATACAACATAATATAATAAGATACAATACAGATAAAATATAATACAATATAGTACAATATAATATAATATAATGCAGATATAATATAATACAGATACAATACAATGTAATATAATATAATGCAGATATAATATAATACAGATACAATACAATATAATATAATATCATGCAGATATAATATAATATAATATAATGCAGATATAATATAATACAGATACAATACAATATAATATAATACAATGCAGATACAATATAATATAACATAATATAATGCAGATACAATACAATATAATATAATGCAATGCAGATACAATATAATATAATATAATATAATGCAGATACAATATAATATAATATAATATAATGCAGATACAATATAATATAATACAATGCAGATACAATATAATATAATATATTACAATGCAGATACAATATAATATAATATAATATAATGCAGATACAATATAATATAATATAATACAATGCAGATACAATATAATATAATATAATGCAGATACAATATAATATAATATAATATAATATAATATAATGCAGATACAATATAATATAATATAATGCAGATACAATATAATATAATACAATGCAGATACAATATAATATAATATAATACAATGCAGATACAATATAATATAATATAATGCAGATACAATATAATATAATATAATATAATATAATGCAGATACAATATAATATAATACAATGCAGATACAATATAATATAATATAATATAATATAATATAATGCAGATACAATATAATTTAATACAATGCAGATACAATATAATATAATATAATACAATGCAGATACAATATAATATAATATAATACAATGCAGATACAATATAATATAATATAATACAATGCAGATACAATATAATATAATATAATGCAGATACAATATAATATAATATAATACAATGCAGATACAATATAATATAATATAATGCAGATACAATATAATATAATATAATATAATATAATGCAGATACAATATAATATAATACAATGCAGATACAATATAATATAATATAATATAATATAATATAATGCAGATACAATATAATTTAATACAATGCAGATACAATATAATATAATATAATATAATGCAGATACAATATAATATAATATAATACAATGCAGATACAATATAATATAATATAATGCAGATACAATATAATATAATATAATATAATTTAATGCAGATACAATACAGTATAATACAATACAATACAATATAATATAATACAATGCAGATACAATATAATATAATATAATATAATGCAGATACAATATAATATAATACAATGCAGATACTATATAATATAATATAATATAATATAATGCAGATACAATACAGTATAATACAATACAATACAATATAATATAATACAATGCAGATACAATATAATATAATATAATGCAGATACAATGCAGTATAATACAATACAATATAATATAATACAATGCAGATACAATATAATATAATATAATGCAGATACAATACAGTATAATACAATACAATATAATATAATACAATGCAGATACTATATAATATAATATAATATAATGCAGATACAATATAATATAATATAATGCAGATACAATACAGTATAATACAATACAATATAATATAATATAATGCAGATACAATATAATATAATATAATGCAGATACAATACAGTATAATACAATACAATATAATATAATATAATGCAGATACAATACAATATAATATAATGCAGATACTATATAATCCTGTAGAGGAGAACACGTCTATAGCAGTATATCTTCTATAGATGAGGTGTCGGCCATCTTGGTATACGCGGAGGACCAATAGTTATTGTGTAATATTATGTCTGATACTTGTCTTTGTTTGTACCCCATAATTGTAAGCGCTGCGGAATCTGTAGGCGCTATATATATAAATAAATAAATAGGACTTTGAGGTGTTCTGTTCTTCTCTCTCAGTTTTTGTAACTTTCTCCAGTGAACGATGACATCTGACAAAATCATTTAGAAACTCGGAAAGGTCAGAGCAGAACATTTGGGAGCCGTCAGTCCGCGCTCCGCCGCCGGATCGATGGCCACCTACCCTCCGCATTAGGAGACACTTTGCAGTGCGCCCGGGTGTTGTTTGCCGGAGGAATAAATAAACTGCGCTCGCTCCTTCTACTAATGGAAGGGAATTGATGATTACATTGACGGCCAGCAGACGCCACGGCTGAAATGCATTTAGCACTTCATACATTGACACAAACCCTCCGCTCCGGGATACGGCGTCGGCTCAGTCTGGTGCAGATGACTTTCCACTGCGGCTTCAGGCGACATTTCCTAAATCATAACGCATGAAGAAATGACGGAGGAGGAAGATACAGAAGATCGGCACCAGGGCTCCGCATCCGTCCTATGTTGTTCGCACTAGTGGTTTGGGGTCTATTGCGCCCCCTATAGCCAAACTGCTGTAAAACTACTCTCTATACACAAATGGGATTTGTTTCTTGATTGTAATAATTGTTTTCTCATGTAGGTTGTTACTAAATAACTAAATTGGTCAGACGTCATTTCACACCTAATCTGACATCGTGCCATATAACATCCAAAAAGGGTTGTAAGGTTTATCAGGAAAGAGGGAGGAGCCGGGAGCTGTTGAGAAATACCAAAGAAAGGACTATACTACTTCCTGTCAGGAGATAAGGAGGAGCAAGGGAGCTGGAGACAACACCAGAATGACAATTAGGGGACTACACAACTTCCTGTCCGAAGAGAGGGAGGAGCCCAGGAGCTGCTGAGATAACACCATATTGACAAGAGAGGAATACACAACTTCCCATCAGAAGAGAGGGAGGAGCCCAGGAGCTGCTGAGAAAACACCACACTGACAAGAGAGGAATACACAACTTCCCATCAGAAGAGAGGGAGGAGCCCAGGAGCTGCTGAGATAACACCACACTGACAAGAGAGGACCATACAACTTTCTGCCAGGAAATAAGGAGGAGCCAGGGAGCTGAAGACAACACCACACTGATAATGAAAGGACTAAACAACTTCCCATCAGAAGAGAGGGAGGAGCCCAGGAGCTGCTGAGAAAACACCATACTGACAAGAGAGGAATACACAACTTCCTATCAAGAAAGAGGGAGGAGCCAGGGAGCTGTAGAAAACACCACACTGACACGGAGAGGACTACACAACTTCCTGTCAGAAGAGCGGGAGGAGCCCAGGAGTTGCTGAGAAAACACCACACTGACTAGAGAGGACTACACAACTTCCTATCAAGAAAGAGGGAGGAGCCAGGGAGCTGTAGAAAACACCACACTGACAATGAGAGGACTACACAACTTCCTGTCAGGGGTAATTCCATTAAAAGCATGTTAAAGCCCATACAATCTGTAACAACACTATATTGGTAAGGTATATAACTTGGGGTTTTATTTAAATACACTCTTCTGATACCGGAGTACCCCTTTAAGCCACAAACAGTTTGATACGCAAGGTTTTTATTAAATCCTTAGCGGTTCATGTTTTGTGAATTGTGTCTCATGCAGTGGTTGTGGGTCTTCTATACCAGCGGGGGGCACATACTTATCTCTCAGGCCTCAGTCTTTCCCTGTTGTGGCTTTATCATTTATAGTAAACCAGACAAACTGTGACCAATAAGATGTATATAGAGTATATAGTGCGGAGGCGTCACAGAGGATCCACTCACAACCTTCTATACAACAATAGAAAATAAAGCTGCGTCCCTGCAGGATCCTCCGCCGAGTCCGGGACCTGTTGTTACACAAGACGCCTCAAATGATACGATGGTTTATAAAGACGACAGGATAGAAAAGTCTAAAAGAAGGAAAGAAATCACAGGAGATGTTCTGTTACCTCTGTAAAGAATATTCAGGGAGTATTTGAAATAGTTTTCTCTATCATATATCTAAGAATTGTCTATATCCTATATGTGTCTATCTATCTATCTATTTATCTATCTATCTCATATCTATCTATCTATCTATCTATCTATCTATCTCATATCTATCTATCTATCTATCTATCTATCTATCTCATATCTATCTATCTATCTCATATCTATCTCATATCTATCTATCTCATATGTATCTATCTATCTCATATCTATCTATCTATCTATCTCATATCTATCTATCTATCATCTATCTATCTATCTATCTCCTATCTATCTATCTATCTATCTATCTATCTAACTATCTCATATCTATCTATCTATCTCATATCTATCTATCTATCTCCTATCTATCTATCTATCTATCTATCTATCTAACTATCTCATATCTATCTATCTATCTCATATCTATCTAACTCATATCTATCTATCTATCTCATATCTATCTATCTATCTATCTCATATCTATCTATCTATCTATCTATCTATCTATCTATCTATCTCATATCTATCTATCTATCTATCTATCTCATATCTATCTATCTATCTCATATCTATCTATCTATCTCATATCTATCTATCTATCTATCTCATATCTATCTATCTCATATCTATCTATCTATCTATCTATCTATCTATCTCATATCTATCTATCTATCTATCTATCTCATATATATCTCTTATCTATCTATCTATCTATCTATCTATCTCATATCTATCTATCTATTTATCTATCTCATATCTATCTATCTCATATCTATCTATCTATATCATATCTATATATCTATCTATCTCATATCTATCTATCTATCCATCTATATATGTATCTATCTCATATCTATGTATCTATCTATCTATCTATCTATCTCATATCTATCTATCTATCTATCTCATATCTATCTATCTATCTATCTATCTATCTGACTCATATCTATCTATCTCATATCTATCTATCTCATATCTATCTAACTCATATCTATCTATTTATCTATCTCATATCTATCTATCTATATATCTAAAAACAGCAAAAAGATAAAGGCAGCACCTCAGTCGTCCAGAGTAGGAGAAGAAAATGAAAAAGGAGATGGGGTGCACGCATTCCTGGAACCTGGGTCCACTGGTTCCTCAATCCAGAAAAGTAAAGATAATGCAGCACTCCACAATTATGCATAAGGTGGTATTTATTCCAGCATGTGCAAAGACAACGTTTCACCAGTCTCTCACTGGCTTTCTCAAGTAACTGATAGTGACATAGGTGGGTATAAATAGACCTCCCATTTGGTCATGTGACATAATTAACAAAACAATTTACATAGGTAAACCAAGTGCATACATAATAAAAGTGAATAACTTGAACATTTCATAACGTATAGAGCATCAAAGTATATACGCATGTAATACAGTGATCAGAGATTAGATACTGATCATAGAAAACGTAAAAATAACATAAGTATACATGCAAGTGCGTGCAGACGTGAAATACTTCCGGTGTCCTCGCCATGATGCCTGTGTTGCAGAAACGCCGATCCAGCGTGGTATCAAAGAGATTCGCGGCTGTTAGCATCGCTTCCGGGTTGGGAGGAGGTAGCGGCGTCTAAATGACGTCATTGCTACCATAGAAACCTCTCTCCGTCACTAGCGCATGCGTAATAGGCCTATGGGATGTAGAGAACGGACTGCTCATGCGTACTGTGAGTCGCGTCCTTGGCAACCAATGCGTCCGTACCTTAGTAGCCTAGCAACCAGGACTTGTCAGCGACTTCAGTGGCAGTGAGCGATGAGCGTATCTTTGCATTTTTGCCCTGTCGGTGTGTTTGAACCGACCGCACACCGACAGGGCAAAAATGCAAAGATTCCTGTCCTATTTAGGATACTCGCATGTGCTTATGAATAAGGGATGCCCACTTTTCTTTATGCTTCTGTGCGGACACCTGTTGCTAAGGACAACGACAGACGGAGCAGGTTTCCCCCACTCTCTTTTTTTCCAATGGGGAATCTATACTCTCTTCTTCACAACAACACCCACTATTGGTGAAGTGACTGACTAACTACTCACCTCAGATAAGCCCAACATGGATACGCTCATCGCTCACTGCCACTGAAGTCGCTGACAAGTCCTGGTTGCTAGGCTACTAAGGTACGGACGCATTGGTTGCCAAGGACGCGACTCACAGTACGCATGAGCAGTCCGTTCTCTACATCCCATAGGCCTATTACGCATGCGCTAGTGACGGAGAGAGGTTTCTATGGTAGCAATGACGTCATTTAGACGCCGCTACCTCCTCCCAACCCGGAAGCGATGCTAACAGCCGCAAATCTCTTTGATACCACGCTGGATCGGCGTTTCTGCAACACAGGCATCATGGCGAGGACACCGGAAGTATTTCACGTCTGCACGCACTTGCATGTATACTTATGTTATTTTTACGTTTTCTATGATCAGTATCTAATCTCTGATCACTGTATTACATGCGTATATACTTTGATGCTCTATACGTTATGAAATGTTCAAGTTATTCACTTTTATTATGTATGCACCTGGTTTACCTATGTAAATTGTTTTGTTAATTATGTCACATGACCAAATGGGAGGTCTATTTATACCCACCTATGTCACTATCAGTTACTTGAGAAAGCCAGTGAGAGACTGGTGAAACGTTGTCTTTGCACATGCTGGAATAAATACCACCTTATGCATAATTGTGGAGTGCTGCATCATCTTTACTTATCTATATATCTATATATTTATCTAATATCTATCTATCTCATATCTATCTATCTATCTATCTCCTATCTATCTATCTCATATCTATCTATCTCATATCTATCTATCTATCTATCTCATATCTATCTATCTCTATCTATCTATCTCATATCTATCTATCTCATATCTATCTATCTCTATCTATCTATCTATCTATCTATCTCATATCTATCTATCTCATATCTATCTATCTATCTCATATCTATCTATCTATCTCATATCTATCTATCTATCTCATATCTATCTATCTATCTATCTATCTATCTATCTATCATATCTATCTATCTATCTATCTATCTCATATCTATCTATCTATCTATCTATCTCATATCTATATATCTATCTATCTATCTATCTCATATCTATCTCATATCTATCTATTTATCTATCTATCTATCTACCTCATATCTATCTATCTATCTATCTACCTATCTATCTATTTCATATCTTTCTATCTATCTATATACACCCATAAGCATTTCCCTCCATGTGCAAATCTTTGTGTCATAAAATACATTGAGATCTTCTGCAAATCACTAATAAAAATATTACACAAAATGGTTCCAAGTACAGATCCCCTAGGTCCTGATCCCTGAGGTCCTGATCCCTGAGGACCTGATCCCTGAGGTCCCAATCCCCTAGGTCCTGATCCCTGAGGTCCCGATCCCTGAGGTCCCGATACCTGAGGTCCTGATCCCTGAGGTCCTGATCCCTGATGTCCTGATCCCCTAGGTCTCGACCCCTGAAGTCCCTACCTCTGAGGTCCCGATCCCTGAGGTCCCGATCTCTGAGGTCCTGATCCCTGAGGTCCTGATCCCTGAGCTCCCGATCCCTGAGCTCCCGATCCCTGATGTCCTGATCCCCTAGGTCCTGACCCCTGAGGTCCCTACCTCTGAGGCCCTGATCCCTGAGGTCCTCACTGGTAACAAGACCTCCCTCGCTCTGCACATTCTCCATTGACTTCTTTGTTCTGACTACAATGTAGAAACACTAAGTTCAGTAACATAAACCTAAAACCTCCCCCTCCTGATGGTGAACGGTCTCCTGTGTTCTGGCCGCACTGACAGCCCAGTGTGAACACAACCCTTTGTTATACTTTTTTTTTTTTTACATTTCATCATCTGCCGAGTCATTTATTTAGTGAGGTTAAACCGGGACCGGTGTAAACAAAAAAATAAATAAAAAATAGCTACAAAACTGGATGTTGGATTTTTTTCTTCTCCTTTTTATTTGGCCGGAGATCGTGCGAGACATTAAAACAAATTGAAGCTAACAGGTGTTACTTTGCATAGAAGGTTCCCTTGCGCCGCGCTGCTGGCCGCGCTTCACAGGACCGGCCATTGGCTCACGGTACTTATGGTCGGACTGGGCTCCAAGCAGCATCGTGCAGGGTGAATGCTGATGGCCAGACCTGCTCGAGGGGATCCAGAATGGAGATGGTCCTACAATAAATCCAGTGTTTTATTCACTTTTTTATCCGTAGTGACAGTAAAATTGCTTCTTGTCGCCAGCGCCGAGTTAATGAAATTGCAGGATTTTCCTGTTCTTCTTACCTAAAGGGAATCTGTGGTTGTATTTCCTGCTAAGAGCTGCAGACACGGTTGTAGAGCTGTTGGATAGCCTTTTCTATTTCTAAGCCAAGTGTCAAGGAGGCGGGGCCGAGCTGCTCAAGTGCCACATTCTGGCAAGATCTCCTTCCCCTCCCAAGTCCCTCCTTAATTGTAAGTGTTATGTCTGTCTGGTGCCACTAGATGGCTCTGTAATTGAGAGGTTCTGAAGTAGTATAAAAATGTCAGGTATTTTTGTCTTGTTTGTCTCATATGTAAAAATCTCTTTGGTTTCTTGTTCAGTCTCCATTTTATTTGACCTGTAAAAAGACATAAACCAATGGTGTCGCACCGTATTAAGTATCAACAATAATTAAAGAGGAACTCAGATCAACTGGTGCCAGAAAGTTAAACAGATTTGTAAATTACTTCTATTTAAAAATGTTAACCCTTCCAGTACTTATCAGCTACTGTTTACTAGAGTTATACTACAGACAAATTGGTGAAGTTCTTTCCAGTCTGACCACAGTGATCTCTGCTGACACCTCTGTCCATGTCAGGAACTGTCCAGAGCAGGAGAGGTTTGCTATGAGGATATGCTTCTAATCTAGACAGTTCCTGACACAGACAGAGGTGGCAGAGAGCACTGAGGTCAGACTGAAAAGAACTACACAACTTCCTCTGTAGTATACAGCAGCTGATAAGTACTGGAAGGCTTCAGATTTTGAAATAGAAGTAATTTACAAATCTGTTTAACTTTCTGGCACCAGTTGATTGAAAAACATTTGTTTTCCACTTGTTCCCACCGGAGTTCCCCTTTAAGTACAAGACTTAAAGGAGAAATGAAATTATCTTTATATAGCTGCACATGATAAAGTTATATAACTTGGCAATGTGAAGTGTAATCTTTGCTGAGCATATACTGTGCAATGTTTCTCTCCAGGCAGGAAGTCCAGGAGATCTTATCACACTGATGACTAGCATCTACCATAGATGACACTTCACACTCCCTTCTCCCCAGCTAAGAGAGCTGACAGCTTCAGTGTGTCCTGTTTGAGTGTCCCTGATTGGCTGGAGGGCAACACCCCTCTCCTCCCTGCTCACTCTCACTGCAGCCCCTCCCTGAAGCTCACACAAGAAACAAGCCCAGTGTGTATGTCATATTGGGCAGGGACAGAGTGAAGCCCTAATCTTGCCCACACCCTCTGCCCCTGGCTGTTGGCTGTCTAGGCATGCTGAGAGTTGTAGGTTTGCAACATCTGGAGGCACATTGATTGGCAAACACTGGTCTAAAGTAAGGGCCCTATTACACGTGGAGATTATCGTCCAAACAGGCCAATACTGCCCTGTGCAATAAGGCCAATGATCAGCTAATGAACATGCAAAGCTGATTGTTTTATTTCACCTTGCTCAAAAATTGTTCTTTGTCACCTTTACATCTCCTCATGTAATAGGCGATGTGTGGCCGACAAACAAATGAAGCAAAGGACTGTGTGAATTAAGCTTATGGACCTTAAATGGGCACTGTTAGAATCATAAACATTTTATATTTTGTACATCTTGGTAAAATAATAACCTTTCTAATATACACCATAAAATCTTTTATATGCTTTTTATAGAAATCATGGCTAATATAAAACACCACTAGGGGTCCCCATACCATCCAGAACATAATCCTGTCCGGCTGCAGTATCATCTTTGTCCCAGCTGATGCACAGGCCAGGACAAAGTCCGGAAAGCGAGGTCGGTACTAGCACTCCTATGTGCTCACTCCTGTCCTATCAGACTGCAGCATGGGAACAGAGAGGAGGGGGTTACAGAGCAGCCTGCAGTGATTGGATGAAGAGACCCAGCACAGCACAGCAGACTCAGGGAGAAATGGTGAGTGAGGGCGGGCTCAGTGCTTGCCTCGGACATACCCCTTTTCTGAGCAGTGTATGTCAGAATGAGTGAGCAGCTGAACAGAGGGATTTGTAAGCCAAATACAGAAGCTAGACACATAGAAAAGACAATTAAAGGAGTAGTCCAGTGGTGATTCAGTGGTGAGCAACTTATCCCCTATCCTAAGGATAGGGGATAAGTTGCAGATCGCGGGGGGTCCGACCCCTGGGGCCCCCCGCGATCTCCTGTACGGAGCCCCGACAGCCCGCTGGAAGGGGGCGTGTCGACCTCCGCACGAGGCGGCGGCCGACACGCCCCCTCAATACAAGTCTATGGCAGAGCCGAAGCGCTGCCTTCGGCAATCTCCGGCTCTGCCATAGAGATGTATTGAGGGGGCGTGTCGGCCGCCGCCTCGTGCGGGGGTCGACACCCGCTATCTCGGCGGAGAGCCGGGGCCCCGTACAGAGAGATCGCAGGGGGCCCCAGCGGTCGGACCCCCCGCGATCTCAAACTTATCCCCTATCCTTAGGATAGGGGATAAGTTTTTCACCACTGGACTACCCCTTTAAAGCATCTGCATGACCCGGAGAGGGACATATGGGAGGATTTTTTGGCAGAACAATAAATGTCTTGGTTTTCAGTGGGTTAATAATGCCAACATTTTTAAATAATACCATAACTACTGCTATGGCGTGATTCTGTGACAAGAAGTGCAGTGAATGTTTTTGGAGGCCCCCTAAGTCAGTGTTTTCCAAATGGTGTGTCTCCAGCTGTGGCTACACTGCAACTTCCAGCATGCTAAGCAGCTGGAATCATGGTCTGGGCAGTGGATGGGAGACCAACAGCAATGCTCAGAGCAGTGCTTCCCAACCAGTGCACCTCCAGCTGTTGCAAAACTACAACTCTCAGCATGCCTGGACAACCTTTGGGACTGTTAAAGTTCTGCAATGTAGCAGTTATGTCCGGGCATGCTGGGAGTGATACATTGATACACTGTTTCCGACTGGAGTCTTGACTGTTTACATAACAGAGGATACAATTGTATCAACTCATTGTCAAATGTTTCTGTAGGAGTAGATCAGGAGTGGCTGTGTCCCTCCAGCTGTTGCAAAACTACAACTCCCAGCATGCCCGGACAGCCAGCGGCTGTCCGGGCATGCTGGTAGTTGTAGTTTTGCAACAGCTGGAGGCACCCTGGTTGGGAAACACTGCCTTTGGGAGAGTGCCTGGCATAGGGAGACCTATAGGCAAAGCTTCTTGGGGAAAAGTATGCAAAATAGCTCTCTGGTGCCACCTACTGGAAGGGCATGCTGGGAGTTGTAGTTTTGCAACAGCTGTAGGCACCCTGGTTGGGAAACACTGCCTTTGGGAGAGTGTCTGGCATAGTGAGACCTATAGGCAAAGCTTCTTGGGGAAAAGTATGCAAAGTAGCTCTCTGGTGCCACCTACTGGAAGGAAGGGCATGCTGGGAGTTGTAGTTTAGCAACAGCTGGAGGCACCCTGGTTGGGAAACACTGCCTTTGGGAGAGTGCCTGGCATAGGGAGACCTATAGGCAAAGCTTCTTGGGGAAAAGTATGCAAAATAGCTCTCTGGTGCCACCTACTGGAAGGGCATGCTGGAAGTTGTAGTTTTGCAACAGCTGTAGGCACCCTGGTTGGGAAACACTGCCTTTGGGAGAGTGTCTGGCATAGTGAGACCTATAGGCAAAGCTTCTTGGGGAAAAGTATGCAAAATAACTCTCCGGTGCCACCTACTGGAGGGAAGGGCATGCTGGGTGTTGTAGTTTTGCAACAGCTGGAGACGCGCCGTTTGGTAAACACTGCCCTCATTTGATTCTTCCACCTGTTGTCTCATTGTTATTTATTGCGTTCATGAAGTGGATAAAACTGGTAAAAAAAATTCTAGTGTGAATCTATTTATTTAAACATATAAAAACATTTTTCAAATGTAACATTTATTTTATTTTTATTGCAATTTTAAGTGTTGGGAATATTTTTCGAGATCAACCTGTAGACGTTCCTTCTGTATTCCTGTGTCCGGCTAATCCGGCCGCCACGGATGTCAGAGATGATTCCTATCCCCGCAGATCGGTATATAAAGACAACGCACCGCCGCTCCATCTTCAGGACCTTTTACAGCCACAGATATCGAGCAGAAAGATCTATTTGTGAGAAGTTTGAACTTTAAATCTAATCAATGATGGACTGCGCCCCCCGAGGGTGAGAGCTCTTTGTTCTTCGCTCGGGGAAGCATTATGGCATTGTGTTTCCAGGACTGGCAATACGATATCAGACTCAGCACGTGTCTCTGGGCTCCGCAGCATGAAGGGGATGAGTGAACGTGGCAGCGGAGTGATGAGAATATGAATGGAATGGCTCTGGGATGGTACAATGTGGATTCCTGCATATGGACTGGATATTCTCCCATTGGACTGACCATGTGTGGTCTGACCAGTACTGTACACAGTATTCTATGTGTGGTCTGACCAGTACTGTACACAGTATTCTATGTGTGGTCTGACCAGTACTGTACACAGTATTCTATGTGTGGTCTGACCAGTACTATACACAGTATTCTACGTGTGGTCTGACCAGTATTGTACACAGTATTCTATGTGTGGTCTGACCAGTACTGTACACAGTATTCTATGTGTGGTCTGCCCAGTACTGTACACAGTATTCTATGTGTGGTCTGACCAGTACTGTACATAGTATTCTATGTGTGGTCTGACTAGTACTGTACACAGTATTTTATGTGTGGTCTAACTAGTACTGTACACAGTATTCCATGTGTGGTCTGACCAGTACTGTACACAGTATTCTATGTGTGGTCTGACCAGTACTGTACACAGTATTCTATGTGTGGTCTGACCAGTACTGTACACAGTATTCTATGTGTGGTCTGACCAGTACTGCACACAGTATTCTATGTGTGGTCTGACCAGTACTGTACACAATATTCTATGTGTGGTCTGACCAGTACTGTACACAGTATTCTATGTGTGGTCTGACCAGTACTGTTCACAGTATTTTATGTGTGGTCTGACCAGTACTGTACACAGTATTCTATGTGTGGTCTGACCAGTACTGTACACAGTATTCTATGTGTGGTCTGACCAGTACTGTACACAGTATTCCATGTGTGGTCTGACCAGTACTGTACACAGTATTCTATGTGTGGTCTGACCAGTACTGTACACAGTATTCCATGTGTGATCTGACCAGTACTGTACACAGTATTCTATGTGTGGTCTGACCAGTTCTGTACTCAGTATTCTATGTGTGGTCTGACCAGTTCTGTACTCAGTATTCTATGTGTGGTCTGACCAGTATTGTACACAGTATTCTATGTGTGGTCTGACCAGTACTGTACACAGTATTCTATGTGTGGTCTGACCAGTACTGTACATAGTATTCTATGTGTGGTCTGACTAGTACTGTACACAGTATTTTATGTGTGGTCTGACTAGTACTGTACACAGTATTTTATGTGTGGTCTGACTAGTGATTTGTACAGCGGTAGAATTATTTCCTTGTCATGGGCATCTATGCCTCTATTGATGCCCCCCATGATTTTATTTGCCTTGGCAGCAGCTGCCCGACACTGGTCACTACAGCTATATTTACTGTTAACTAAGACTCCCAAGTCCTTTCCCATATCAGTCGTCCCAAGTGTTCTCCCATTTAACACATAATCCCAGCCTGGATTTTTCTTCCCCATGTGCATTACCTTACATTTATCAGTGTTACCTCATCTGCCACTTCCCAGCCCAAACCTCCAACCTATCCAGATCCATTTGTAACAGTGCACTGTCCTCTATAGTGCTATCTACTATACACAGGGCACTGTCCTCTATTGTGTTATCTACTATACACAGTGCACTGCCCTCTATTGTGTTATCTGCTATACACAGTGCACTGTCCTCTATTGTGTTTACTGCTTTACAGAGTTTAGTATCATCTGCAAAGATTGCTACTTTACTATTCAACCCCTCAACAAGGTAATTAATGAATATGGTACATCTGGTTCTATTCCTGTTCCCAGATTCTCCTGAATACATTCCTCTCTAGACATTTGGATTCTATGAATGGCACTTGAAGTATTATTCCTGCCCCTGAAGCTGCTTCTGGACTACATCACTGCTCACCTGGTCTCTTACAGAAATGAGATCTCCAGCTTCAGCCTGTCTTTTTGTTACAGGTTTCTCCCTATCATCTTTTACACGCAGAAGGCAGGGTGAAATGGGGGAAAGCTGAATCACATATGATACACTAGACACTAGACTATGACGTCACAAGCCTCCACCCCGCATCGCCAGGGATACTGCACAGAGAGTAGTTCGCTCAGTGCACCGGATGTCTGGGGTGCTGCATCCGAGATCGTGGGGGTCCCCAGCGGCAGGACCCCTGCAATCAGACATCTTATCCCCTATCCTTGGGATAGGGGATAAGATGTCTAGGGGCGGAGTACCCCTTTAAGCCTGTCTCTTTGTGATAGGTTTCAGAGCTTTATAACTCTGCAGATAATCAGTGTATATACTCTACTATATCACTGCTCTACTGCTCTCTAACACACTGCAGAAATGAGATCTCCAGCAAGCCTGAGGGATGCCAAGAGGTGGTGATGTATTCCGGTACATCACAAGAAGTCCTGCACAGGGGAGAATGATCTCCTGTCTACACAGGACTGAGAGGTGGACACATGACCTAGCTGCAACATTGAAGAGGTTCAATTTGTACGGGTGCAACTCTAGCTGCGATTCCTCGCTCACTATACACACAGGGCTTTCCGGCATCAGCCCTATATGTGCAGTGAGTTTTGGAGGCAGGGCCGCGCGTCACACCGGCACACGGCCCCGCCTCTAAAACTCACTACACGCAGAGGAATACGCAACAGTTTGTGTTTTTGGCCTCTAAAATTGGGATCGGAAAGTGTAGTTTAGGCTTGACAGGCAACTATCAGTTTCTCTTGGTTTACACATCAGTATATTTAGCTTGTATTCTAGCATGGTCTAGAGTCAGTGCTGGCGTATTCTTCGGAGTAGGTATAGTGGTTATAGCTATCCATCACTAGGTGGAGCCTTCATTCATAATTAGTCGGTTGATTCTACTGTCATAGGGTCTGTATTAGATTTTCACGGTCAGTGAAGTTAGGGGGTGGTGTTGTTTATGAGATTTATGCATTCTACTACTTAACCTACCAGGTCAGGTGTTTTGCCCTCGGTCGCGGCGATGGGCACAGTTCAGCCATTGTTGTTAGGATTAACCTTCCATGCAGGAACGTAGAACGTTTGTGACGTGAACACGATGGGAAGTTTGCTCTGACCACGTCACAGTTCGTCTCTCACATAAGGTCATTGATCACCACTTTGGGAGGTAATCATCGGGAATTCTCAGGTCATTCTTTTCGCATTGGGGCAGCATCTGCATCATCACGACACAACGTTCCTCTGCACATTATACAGAAGTTAGGCAGATGGAAGTCAGGCTGCTATGTTACTTATGTCCCAAATCCCCACAACGAAATGGCTGATGTCTTCAGATACTGGGTATTGTAAGTCCAATAAATTAATTTATTCCTGCACGGTTTTGTGTTTTTGCCCTCTAAAGGCTAACCCTTGGTTGTGGTTTATGGGCATAGTTCAACCGCTTTACCATACAGTGTTATGCTCATGTGTTATTAGTTTCCTTACAGGAACCACTGAAGAAGTATTATCTACTGGTGTAGGTAAGTCTTGCCAGTCACATGTGGACCCCGACCACAAGTGATTAGCCTATCAGGCTGTATTTGTAGGAGGGGCGTTGAATTTTTAACACACACCCCCCACACCCCGTCACACAAGTGAATACATTGCTTTTGGCGAATCCCCCCTCCCCCTTTCTTTTCTTTATCAATTAATAGGGTATGCCCTCTAAAGGCTAACCCTCAGTCGTGGTTTATGGGCATAGTTCAACCGCTTTACTATACAGTGTTATGCTGATGTGTTATTAGATTCCTTACAGGAACCACTGAAGAAGTATTATCTACTGGTGTAGGTAACATGTGGAGCCACGACCACAAAAAAAAGAAAAGAAAAATATGGTCAGCCTATATATGGGGTCTTAGCCTCACACTGACTCACTTTCTGATTACAGCCTCTTATATAATCTATTGTTCTACAGCAGCTTCCCGTATCCGCCGGTAACATTGCTTGTGTTAGATGCCTTGTGTGACATAAAGATAGTGTAAAGATCTAATAAACAGTGTAAGATATAACAATACAACATTCTAAGGGGCAACTGTAGACCCTCCGCAGCTCCCTCCCTTACATCGCCACAAACTAATAATGGCATACAATGTATTACAGTATTGTCACATTTAATAACCAAGTGAAATATGAAACTGGAAAATCCAGTGTAACACAAGGGAAGGGAGAAGAGAAATATATTGTTTAATCCACAATTAATGCGGCAACAGCCCCGAAATCCGACTCCAGGTTATTAAAAGTGACGAGAGAGTCACCAGAGCCAACGTCTCGTGCAGTTTGTCAAACCTTAAAATGATTCTTCTCCTCTGTGATCTCATCCCCCCGTGTTTTCTCTTAATATTCCATCACACTTGAGAGTCTAATACAATGAAGAAAATGTGATATTCAGAAGAGAAGAATCTACATGGCAATTAAATGTGATGTCTAAAAATGAGCTGTCAGGAGGAGCGGCCGCGCACCCCGCACCCACAAACACACGCCAAATATATTCTGTCATTACCTTCATTTACGCTGCTTTGTAGTCGGCGATTTCAATCGAATTTGGTTTTACAAAGAAAATGATTTAGTTTTTTTTAGAAAATATTTTCTGCATCTTCTATGTAGATATTAATGATATGGGGAGTTTTCGTGTAGAGGCGGGGGGGGGGGGGGGGTGTCAGATCTTTCCGATGGCAGCATTTTAGTAGGGCCTGAGTACATAATCCTTGGTTTAAGGGGGTTACACCAGGATTAAAGGGGTACTCCACCCATAGACATCTTATCCCCAATCCAAAGGATAGGGGATAAGATGTCTAATCGAGGTGGTCTCCATCTCTGTGCAGCACTCAGCGTTCATTTAGAATGCTTGGAGCTGGCGGTGGGGGTCTTGACATCATGGCCACACCGCCTTAATGCAAGTCTACGGGAGGGGGGGGGGTGATGGTCGTCACTCCCCCACCCATAGACTTATATTGAGGGGGTATTCCGTGATGTCACAAGGGGCGTGACTGTGACTTGGCGATCCCCGCCGCCTGCTTCAAGCATTCAGAACTAAATGTTCTTAATGCTGGGGCAGTGGAGTACCCCTTTAAAACTCATCACCTGACCTCCTAGTGACTGGAGAGGGAGCACACATGCTTGACTGCTATTCCCTTCACGCTCGATGGGGCAGCTGAAGATAGTAGAGTGCAGACTACCTCTCTCTTTGGAGATCCCATAGCTAACATTGGCTGAGCATGTGCATCTGCTCCAGTGATTCCAAACCTGGGGTACAAGTACACTCTGGAGTACTTAGCAGTTCTCCTGGAGGTAGGCAAAAAAAAATTTAAATCTGTAAGCCACTGGTTACTGCATCTAAAGTGACCGCAGCCCATACTGCCTGATATTACTGTGGCAGAGGGCCACTTTAAGAGAAATGAGCAGTGGCTGCTGGTACAAGCTGAGGTCACTTTCCCAAGGAGAGGAGCAGGAGGAAGGCCGAGGAGAAGCACTGGCACGGGGCTACTATGGATGGTAACTCCTGCGTCAGCTTTAGTGCTCCACTGGACCAGGGATCTACTGCTATGGGACATAGTAGTAGGTCCCTGGACCGAAGGAGAAGTGCAAAACTGAAGCAGGGCAGTATGGGGCCTACAAATATAGGCAGTGTAAGGCCTAAAACTATACCAGAGCACTCTGGGGGCCTACATGTAAATGGGGGCAGCACAGTTCTCTCTCACACTGCCTACTCACCTCACACAGCTACCGGTTCCCCATCCCAAACTACTACAGAACATCAGAAAATCACACAATCAGTGACATTGCAGCACCTGTGTCACATACCGGCAGGACTGGTAGTGGATCCTCTGGACCAGAGAGGCGATGGCGCGGGTTGTACCAGAGGACCGGTTCTTAGTGGTTACTGGCTTTCAACAGAGCCCGCCGCAAGGTGGGATGGTCGTGCTGCGGTGGTAACCACCAGGTCGTATCCTCCAGTAGCAACTCAACCTCTCTGGCAGCTGATATGGCGTGGTACACAGGGAGCAGGCAGGAGCGTAGTCGGACGTAGCAGAGGTGAGGGCAGACGGCAAGGGTTCACAGGCGAGTAGGCGGTAGCAACGGGTTCGGCAACAGGCAAGGCAATACACACAATAGGAATGCTTTCGCAGAGGCACTAGAGCACAAAGAACCGGCAAGGGCAGGAAGGGGCAGGTACCTTTTATTGGGAAGGCAGGGGAATTGAGGAACCAGCGCACCAATTACCGGTGCGATGGCCCTTTAAATTCACTGAAGGCGGTGCACGCGCGCGCCCTAGAGAGCGTGGCCGCGTGCGCCGGGAGGCAGAGATGGACGGCGCAAGGAGCGGGGAGCCAGGTAAGTGGAACTGGGACGCGGCGCGTGAACGGGGGCCAGCCGCCACGGCAGCCGCGTCCCCGACACATGGGAACCCGGGCTCCTGGTCAGTGTGACTGACCGGGAGACGCCAGGATCCCGGGGCAGAAGGCCGAGGGGGCGGAGGCTCCGGTCCGGGGACGGGGACCGGGACCGGAGTGCACGCTGTAACAGTACCCTCCCCTTAGGTCTCCCCCTCTTCTTGGTGCCCAGAAAAGAGAGAATGAGACTGCGGTCCAAGATATTCTCATCAGGCTCCCAAGACCTCTCCTCAGGATCGCAACCCTCCCAATCCACCAGAAAAAATCTTTTCCCCCGAGAGATCTTGGTCGCCAAGATCTCCTTAACAGAAAAAATATCGGAGGTACCGGCAACAGGGGTGGGAGAAAAAGGCTTGGGAGAGAAACGGTTGAAGACAGCAGGTTTAAGAAGGGAGACATGGAAAGAGTTATGGATTTGGAGGGAGAGAGGAAGATAGAGCTGGTAGGAGACCTGATTAATCCGACTCTTGATTTTGTAGGGTCCCAAGTAGCGAAGACCCCACTTGTAGCTTGGAACCTTGAATCGGATGTATTTCTAGGAGAGCCAAACCTTGTCACCTGGGCGGAATTCTGGAGGAGCTCTGCGTCTCTTATCGGCTTGGACCTTCATGCGAGCAGATGCCTTGAGGAGAGCCGTTTGAGTATCATGCCAGATGGTGCAAAAGTCCAGTACTAGATTGTCAACAGCAGGTACAGAAGAAGGGGTGGAAGACTGCGGCAGAGGTGGAAGAGGATGTCGGCCAAAAACTACAAAAAAAAGAGACTTGTTAGTAGCAGAGGATTGTTTGTAATTGTAAGAAAATTCCGCCCAGGGAAGGAGATCCACCCAATTGTCATGGCGGGAGGATACAAAGTGGCGCAGATAGTCGCCCAAAATTTGATTCACCAGTTCTACTTGGCCGTTGGACTGAGGGTGGTAGGAAGAAGAGAAGTCCAATTTGATCCCAAATTGCCCACAAAGGGCCCTCCAGAACTTGGAGACAAATTGTACCCCACGATCCGAAACGATATGTTCGGGGAGGCCATGGAGACGGAAGATGTGTTGGAAGAATAGTTTGGCTAACATGGGTGCAGAAGGTAGACTGGAGAGAGGTACAAAGTGGGCCATTTTTGAGAAGCGCTCTACCACAACCCAGATAACAGCCATGCCATGGGAGGAGGGAAGGTCTGTAACAAAGTCCATGGCAATGTGAGACCAGGGTCTTGCAGGAACGGGCAGAGGCAAGAGGAGACCCGCTGGTTTCTGACGGGGCGATTTATCCCGGGCGCAAATCACACAGGCGTGGACAAAGTCCGAGACATCCTTCTCCAGAGATGGCCACCAGTATCTTTGGGAGATCAGCTGAAGGGATTTTTGTATCCCTGGATGCCCGGCAAAAAGAGAAGAGTGGCCCCACTTGAGTACCTGCAACCGCTGACGTGGTGGTACATAAGATTTGCCGGGAGGAAGAAAACGCAGGTCCACGGGAGCTACGGCAATCAGCCATTCAGGTGGGATAATATGTTGAGGTGTTAGTTCATCGCCCACTACATCAGAAGAGCGAGACAGAGCATCTGCTCTAATGTTCTTGCATGCAGGACGGAAATGGATTTCGAAATTAAAGCGGGCGAAGAACAAGGACCATCGAGCTTGGGGGGATTTAGTCGCTGGGTGGACTGGAGATAAGCCAAGTTCTTGTGATCAGTGAAGATGTTCACAGGGTGTGAGGTGCCCTCGAGTAAATGCCTCCATTCCTCCAGCGCCAATTTAATGGCCAGCAGTTCTCTGTCTCCAATCGAATAGTTTCTCTCTGCGGGGGAGAATGTTTTAGAAAAGAAGACACAAGTTACTGTTTTGCCCCCGGGAGACTTTTGGATAAGGACAGCTCCAGCCCCCACCGAGGAGGCATCCACATCAAGACAGAAGGGCTTGGTGGAATCTGGCCTAGAGAGAACCGGTGCAGAGGCAAAGGCAGCTTTCAGTGACTGGAAGGCTTCTTCGGCTTGAGAAGGCCAAGATTTGGGGTTGGCTCCTTTTTTTGTTAAAGCCACGATAGGAGCCACGAGAGTGGAATACTGCGGAATAAACTGTGTGTAGTAATTAGCAAAGCACAGAAATCTTTGTCTGGATCGGAGTCCAGAGGGGCGTGGCCAATCCAGTACCGCAGAGAGCTTGTCTGGATCCATTTGAAGTCCTTGGGCTGAGACAATGTATCCCAGGAAAGGCAGGGAGGACCGTTCAAAAAGGCATTTCTCAAGTTTTCCGTATAGGCGATTGCTCCTAAGGCGGGTGAGAACTTGTCGCACATGGGCCCGATGTTGAATCAAATTGGAGGAAAAGATGAGGATGTCATCCAAGTATACGACCACACAGGTATAGAGTAGGTCTCTGAAGACGTCGTTGACAAATTCCTGGAAGACGGCAGGAGCATTACAAAGGCCAAAGGGCATCACCAGATACTCAAAGTGCCCGTCCCTTGTGTTGAAGGCGGTCTTCTACTCGTCCCCCTCTCGGATGCAGATCAAATTATAGGCCCCTCGTAGGTCCAATTTGGTGAAGATCTTTGCCCCTCGGAGGCAATCAAATAGTTCCGAGATTAGGGGCAGAGGATAATGGTTCTTGATGGTGATCTTATTAAGTTCTCTGTAGTCAATGCAGGGACTGAGAACCGTCCTTCTTAGTCACAAAGAAAAACACGGCTCCAGCAGGGGAGGAAGACTTTCTAATAAATCCTCTCTCTAGATTCTCACGAATATAATCAGACATGGCAAGAGTCTCAGGAGGTGAGAGAGGATAGATCCTACCCCGTGGTGGGGTCTAACCGGGCACCAGGTCAATAGGACAGTCATAAGGTCTGTGAGGAGGAAGGACCTCAGCCTGCTTCTTGCAAAAGACATCTGCAAAAGAATGGTACAGCTTGGGCAGACCAGGAGGTGGAGCGACTTGCGGGACCTGTTTGACAAGAGGAGGCTTGAGACAACGGCCAGAACAAGAGGAGCCCCAACGCAGGATTTCACCGGAGGTCCAGGACGGGACAATGTCGTTGTAGCCAAGGCAGACCCAGGAGGAGTTTGGAGGAGCAGAAAGGGAGGACAAAGAACTCTAAGGTTTCGGTATGAAATATTGCAATGTCCATCTGCAGAGGCTGGGTACGGAACTGCACAGAGGCAAAAAGTCTCTCACCGTTAACTGTAGAAATGAGGAACGGCTTAGGTAGACGGGTTACTGGAAAACGGTACTTGTCAACCAAGGAGGCATGAATGAAGTTGCCAGCTGAACCGGAATCCAAGAAGGCGGAAGCGGAGTAAGAGGACTTGGAAGAGATGAACAACTGCACGGGTATGATGAGACGTGGAGAGGATGAATCCACACCTAGCAACGCCTCTCCCACGTTTACTAGGTGCGAGCTTTTCTCGAACGCGGTGGACGGAGAGGACAGTCTCGTAGGAAGTGCTCAGTACTGGCGCAGTACAGACATAGGTTTTCGTCTCTGCGACGGCTTCGTTCTTGCGGAGTCAGGCATGACCGATCCCCCTGCATGGCTTCCACAGCGGGAGACCTGGAAAGAGGTTGAGGTGGACGCTGGAAAACGGGAGCCAGATGAGGGTAGCGTCTAGGTTGAGCTTTTCCTTTTTCTAGAAGAAGTTCCTCCCGTCTCTCGGCGAAACGCTTGTCGATTCTAGTGGCCAGCAAGATGAGGTCACTAAGGGTGGAAGGTAGTTCATGTGCAGCTAGAACGTCCTTTACTTCACTATTAAGTCCCTTCTTGAATGTGGCACAAAGGGCATCATTGTTCCAGTTCAGTTCTGAGGCTAGGGTGTGGAACTGAATGGCGTAGTCGCCCACGGTAGAGTTTCCCTGGGACAAGTTTAGTAAGGCAGTCTCTGCGGAGGTAACCCGGGCCGGTTCTTCTAAAACATTCCGGAACTCTTGGCAGAAGCTCTGGATGGAGGAGGTGGCTGGATCAGCGCGGTCCCACAGCGGTGTAGTCCAGGCCAGGGCCTTCCCGGAGAGCAGACTGAGGATAAAGGCTACCTTGGCTCGCTCGGAAGGAAACTGGTCAGACAGTAGCTTGAGGTGGAGGAACCCTCAGCACTGCTTAGGATCTCCGTCATACTTGTCCGGCAGGGATAGATGGACTCGGGAACCGGACTCGGGAATCGGTGGCAACTGCAGGCGGTGGAGATGCAGCAGACGCAGGCGGAGGAGCTGGCTGTTGCTGAGACGGCAGGAGCTGCTGCATCATGGCGGTTAGCTGGGCCAGCTGCTGACCACATTGGAGGTGAGGTCCGCTAGGCTTGGCAGAGGAACATCAGCGGGATCCATGGCCGTATCTTACTGTCACGTACCAACAGGACTGGTAGTGGATCCTCTGGACCAGAGAGGTGATGGCGCGGGTTGTACCAGATGACTGGTTCTAAGTGGTTACTGGCTTTCAACAGAGCCTGCCGCAAGGCGGGATGGTCTTGCTGCGGCGGTAACCACCAGGTCGTATCCTCCAGTAGCAACTCAACCTCTCGGGCAGCTGATATGGCGTGGTACACAGGGAGCAGGCAGGAGCGTAGTCGGACGTAGCAGAGGTCAGGGCAGGCGGCAAGGGTTCACAGGCGAGTAGGCGGTAGCAACGGGTTCGGCAACAGGCAAGGCAATACACACAATAGGAACGCTTTCTCAGAGGCAGTAGGGCATAAAGATCCGGCAAGGGCAGGAAGGGGCAGGTGCCTTTTATTGGGAAGGCAGGGGAAGTGAGGAACCAGCGCACCAATTACCGGTGCGCTGGCCCTTTAAATTTACTGAAGGCGGCACGCGTGCGCCCTAGAGAGCGGGGCCACGGGCGCCGGGAGGCAGAGATGGACGGAGAAAGGAGCGGGGAGCCAGGTAAGTGGAACTGGGACGCGGCGCGTGAACGGGGGCCAGCCGTCACGGCAGCCATGTCCCCGACACAAGGGAACCCGGGCTCCCAGGGCAGAAGGCCGAGGGGGCGGATGCTCCGGTCTGGGGTCCGGAGCGCACGCTGTAACAACCTGCTATATTCATTCCCTGCCTGCTCCATTGCCTGTAACATTGCTCATCACAAAGCTCCATGACATAACCGCATCTCATTTTTCCCTTAATGTCCCAATAAAGATATATGTGTATGACAGGGAGAAGGTGATGTAGGCTGGAAGGGCTGGTCAGAGGTGGTGACATCACTTAGGGGGCTCAAGGAGACAGCAGAGGATGATGCGTCATCTTGAAATAGAAGGAGGAGCCAGGGAGCTGCAGAGACAACACCACACTGACAATGAGAAGACTACACAACTTCCTGTCAGGGGTATTTCAAAAGCATGCTGAAGCCAGTACAAGCTGTGATAACACTATATTAGTAAGTTATAGATTTTGTGGTGAAACTTTTATTTGAAAACAATTTTCTAATACGGAATATCCCTTTAATTTCCCTTTAATCCTAAAATTACAGGACCATATTAACATTATGGAGAAGCCAGTTATCATTTTACACACTGGGAAAGGATAAAGATTTCTAGCGCTAATAAGTGAAGTGTATAGACCTCAGGTCCGCGCCATTTCCGTCTTTATCTTGGGACTTCTACTAATTGTTGGCGCCGCTCACAATGACAGGCGTAATGAGACAAAAGACATTTTAGGGAATCTTCTCTGTGACCGGTCTGGATGAGGGAATTGATTGCGTCTGTAGATCTTTCCCCGGCAGAGATGACAGGTCATTGTCTTGTGGATTGGGATAAAGTCCTGGGGGCATCAGGAATCAATCAAAGTGATGTCCTGAAATCCTGATTACCGAGAATAGAGAAGTGTGTCCTGGGGGATTATTGACAGATCCTCTAATGAGAAACCTATATAAATAGTGCGATGAAAATTGTATAAATTTTTTTTCCTCCAAATTTCCTATTTTATTTGTTAGAGGTGGCGAACCCATCGGGGTTAAGAGACTATACACAGAACTGTCTACAACATTGTCTCTAAATTATCTCCGCTCCCTTGTCTCTCTAGTTATAAAGAGTAATGTCCGCTCCCACAGGCACCACTTTAATCTCCGGCTCTGACATCAGGTATCACATCAGTGTACGCAGGGATTTGTCACCATAAATAGTAATAAAAAGTACAAGGTCTGCCGAAATGAGACTTTTGAACTTTTTTTTTTTATTTCCTTTTCTTTTTTTTTCGTGTTCTTGAGATTTTTTTAAGAAGAAGAAAAAAAATGGCTGGCGGGCGGCCTCGCGTATTGCCATAAGGACGGATGCCCCCTGAATTTCCAAAAATGGCTGCTCACCTTGAGTGCAACCTAATGTGCACATCGCCCTAAATTCAGGGGTACTGATGGAGGACGGGTGCTGCTTAGCAGCACCCGTCCCTCCATCAGTTCCCCTGAATTTAGGATGCAAAAAGGAGCAATGTGCTCTCCAAAAATTTCAGAATACTTTCTTGATCAACATCTAAAATCATGACTTTACTGAATTCAGTAGGTTACACCAATAACGTGTTTCGGGGGTGAGAATTCCCCTCTTCATCAGATTGATATGCAGAGGAGCAGACAGGCAATGAATAAAGCAGATTCTGCAGACTGTTTCACTCAATGTTCTGCAGCAGCTCTGGACAGGAGTTCTGTGGGAGGTGGTTAGGTAGGTTAGGAGGACTGTGAGAGGGAGTTGAGGGAAAGCAATGCATTCTTGGAATTGTAGTACTGAGCAACTAGAAAAAAGTGTTCCTGATAAGGTTTGGGAGAGGAATACAGAAACAAAAAGATTTTCAGTGATGTCAGAACTGGAGCAGAGAGGGAAGCACTGCTATATGCTTCAGCAGCATTTTTTCACTACGTCGGAGTGCCCCCTTAACTGGATGGACATGGGTCTGTTTTCAGCCTTGACTTTCAGAGAAGCTCCTTCCAGTAGGTGACACCAGAGAGCTACTAAGCATACTTTTTCTCAAGAAGCTTTGCCTATAGGACTTACAATGCCATGCATACTCCTCAAGGCAGTGTTTACCAACCTGGGTGCCTCCTGCTGTTGCAAAACTACAACAACCTACCACAGGGAGACAGGATGAAGCTGCATCTCATAAGAATACATTGAGACTTTATTGCTGAGTTTCCCAACCAGGGGACCTCCAGCTGTTGCAAAACTCAAACAACCTACCACAAGGAGACAGGCTAAAGCTGCATCTCATAGGAATACACTATGGGGGAACTATACTTCACCTAATCTGGGGGAACAATACTGCACCTAATGTGGGGGAACTATACTGCACCTAATGTGGGGGAACTATACTGCACCTAATGTGGGGAACTGTACTGCACCTAATGAGGGGGAACTATACTGCACCTAATGTGGGGGAATTATACTGCCATCCTAATGTGGGGGACTATACTGCACCTAATGTGGGGGAACAATACTGCACCTAATGTGGGGAACTGTACTGCACCTAATGTGGGGGAACTGTACTGTACCTAATGTGGGGAAACTGTACTGGTGCAGTATAGTTCCCCCACATTAGGTGCAGTACAGTTCCCCCATATTAGGTGCAGTACAGTTCCCCCACATTAGATGCAGTACAGTTCCCCCACATTAGGTGCAATACAGTTCCCCCACATTAGGTGCAGTACAGTCCCCCCACATTAGGTGCAGTACAGTTCCCCCACATTAGATGCAGTAAAGTTCCCCCACATTAGGTGAAGTACAGTTCCCCCACATTAGGTGCAGTAAAGTTCCCCCACATTAGGTGCAGTACAGTTCCCCCACATTAGGAGCAGTACAGTTCCCCCAGATTAGGTGCAGTATAGTTCCTCCACATTAGGTGCAGTACAGTTCTCCCACATTAGGTACAGTACAGTTCCCCCACAATAGGTGCAGTATAATTCCCCCACATTAGGTGCAGTATAGTTTCTAGTTCCCTCACATTAGGTGCAGTATAGCTCCCCCACAGACATACAGAATTCAGCCATATACAGTGTATGGCTGGACGCTGTATGTCTGTGTACTGCCCCACTTCAGTGCTCCGACCACCGCTCCTCCGGTCCAGGGTCATGATCTACTGCTATGGCCCATAGACCATAGCAGCAGGTCCCGGGACCGGAGGAGCGGTGGTCGGAACACTGAAGATGATGTGCTGCTAGCTGGTGCTGGTGACTTACCATGCCGGCTGGCGCGCGTCCTCCTCCACGCTGATGCTCCACTCCTCTGTTCCTATGGGTGCACGCACGGGACGTCAGTGACGTCCCTGCATGCGCTACCTCCCGGCGGCCCCTGCATTTTTTAAGTTAGCGCGGTGGCTGCCGCAGAAAGGTAGCCGAGACATCCTTGTGTCCCGAAAAGATCTTTCGGGACACAGGGATGTCCAGAATGTGACAGGGGCCCCATGCGGGCTGCTCAGTGGCAGCCGCAGATCCCCCCCCCCCCCCGGGCTTGATTAGGGTATGCCCCGTGCGCACGCCTATGGTGACTCTATTGCTGTGTTTCCCAACCAGGGTGCTTCCAGCTGTTGCAAAACTACAGCAACCTACCAGAAGGAGACAGGCTGAAGCTGCATCTCATAGGAATACATTGAAACTCAATTGCTGGGTTCCCAACCAGGGTGCCTCCAGCTGCTGTAAAACCACAACAACCTACCTCAGGGAGACATTTTGAAGCTGCATCTCATAGGAATACACTGAGACTCTATTGCTGTGTTTCCCAACCAGGGTGCCTCCAGCTGTTGCAAAACTACAACTTTCCACAGGGAGACAGGATGAAGCTGCATTTCATAGGAATACACTGAGACTCTAATGCTGTGTTTCCCAACCAGGGTGCCTCCAGCTGTTTCACAATTACAACAACCTACCACAGGGAGACAGGCTGAAGCTGCATCTCATAGGAATACACTCAGACTTTATTGCTGTGTTTCCCAACCAGGGTGCCTCTAGCTGCTGCAAAACTACAGCACCCAGCATGCCTGGACAGCCGTTGGCTGTCCGGACATGCTGGGAGTTGTAGTTTTGCAACTGCTGGAGGCACCCTGGCTGGGAAACACTGCCCCAAGGAGACACATTACTCCTGTAACAACATTTGAGGGGATACAGGACACATATACAGTCAATTTGTTTCTTTCACAGCTGAAATTGTAAAGTTTTGATGGTGTCAACGAAGAGAATTTTCAGTCACCTAAAAAAAAAAAAATCCCAGTTTACGGATCGTCCTAAACGCTTCCCCCGGTATAAGATCTTATGTGTCACCTTCCTTGTTACCATTTACTAGAAGCGCCTGAAAAATGAGGAGAATGCAGAACAATCGGAGACAAATCCTAATTCAATTGTGTTCGGGCGCGAGGTCTTATCTATGAGATTGGATGTTATTAGTCGCTATCTGACTACCCTACCCCTCAAAATAAAATCTCTCCATCTAAATGCAAATGCATCGGCTTTCTTTGTCTTTGTTGGTAACGGAAAATCGCTGGGGAAATGTCAGCGCAATTAACATACGGAATCGATATCGGAGAATGGTTGTGTGACCATTCGCTGTGACGTCCACTTTTTTTTATTATTCGCTGAGAATGGGAATATCTGATGATTTGGGATGAAGGCTGCGGCGGCGCTATTCTTATATCTGTTGGGATTGTTTCTAGGGGTCACATCTACAGTCACTTATGTCATAGGTCCTAGTTCACATTACATTGTAAAGATGCCACCTTTCTTATATCCTGTTGCCATTCCTTGGTCCTCACATTTGTTCCAATACTTAGATACCCCCAGGACTTATGGCAGCACTGGACTACACCTATTGCAGTCCCCTTTCTTGAGATACCTTTGCTGGGTCCAACATTGGTTCCAGTACTTAGATGCTCCCAGGACTCATGGCAGACCTGAACTTCACCTTTCCTAAATCGCCTTTTTTTGGGCCCTAACACTGGCTTCAGATACCCCAAGGACTTAAGGCAGAAAGGAACTTCACTTAAAGCAGTCACAGTTCCTGAATCGTCTTTTCTGGTTGCTAACATTAGCTCCAGTACTCAGATACCCCAAGGAATTATGGCAGAACTGAACTTCACCTATAGCATTCGTCTCTCCTGTGTCCTAACATAAGCTCCCAATTTTCAGATGCTGTACCCCAAGGACTTATGGCAGAACTGAACTTCAGCTTTCATGAGTTGCCTTTTTTAGGCTCTAACACTGGCTTCAATACTCAGATACCCCAAGGACTTAAGGCAGAACAGAAATTCACCTAAAACAGTCACAGTTCCTGAGTCATCTTTCCTGGCTACCTACTAACATTTGCTCCAGTACTCAGATACCCCAAGGACTTATGGCAGAACTGAACTTCACCTATAGCAGTCACCTATATCCCCTATAGTCACTCCCTGACAGCTCACTTATCTCACAGCTATTGTATTCTTATTATCCTTATTCAAGGTATCACCTTGTGGGCCAGATGCAGGGCACCTGGCCCACAGATTTTAAGGAGGTAAATAGTTTTGCATGGAGCAGTGCTGTATACTATACAGTAGCCTTGATTCCTATCACTATGCTAACAGGAGTCCCTGCTTATAGTGATTAAGCTGTGCTATCAGCTATATACATTGTATACCTTCTACCAAGCAAGATTATAGAGTAAAAACGGTAATCTGTATGGATCTCTGATGTACTGCAAGCCCTGGCTGGGCTGAGCGCTATGCGCCAGCAAGTAAAGCGTTCACTAGCGCTGTTAGTTGGCTCCTTGGGGGGAGGGGGGGGGTATAAAATATACAGTATACAGTGAGCAGAAGGTTTCTAACCCTCCTTGCTTCTGCTCCGGCGTGGTCCTGTGTAGTCCCACCTCTAGTGATGATGCCACCAGGGCCGGGGCTTTATCAGGTATGAGGGTAGAATGGACTCTGTTCACATTGTACATTTTAAGCATATGCCTTTTTGTTTTGAAAAATGCATGATGAAAATGAATGATGTGAACAGACCCCTTTCTGGCAGTGTGTTCTCAAACAGGGATGTTACGGCTGTTGCAAAACTACAACTCCCAGCATTCCCAGACAGCATTTAGCTGTCTGGGAATGCTGGGGGTTGTAGTTTAGCATCAGCTGAAGGCTTCTTGTTTGGAAAACACAGCTTTATGAATTTAAGGCTGAGAATGAGATCTGGGGTTGGTATCTAGCTGATACTTAAAAAGGGGGAACTGCCACATGGTTTTTCATTACAAATTAATAAACAAATAAGTAAAACGCATAGGGTTCCCCCTTTTTTCATTCTCAGCCAGATTTCAACAAAGCAGCAACAGCCTGACGTTACCAGGGTGGGCGAGGACCATTGTTTTTGGCCCTCCCAGCCTAAATAACACTGCTTAGGCCCAGGAGCGCCATTTTTGATGCTTCAGACCTGTTGGTACTGGCTCTTACAGACACCCCTGTGACGGTGGGTACCGGAGTAATAATTGTGAGTTAGCGCTAAACCTCGGCTTAATAATGGGCTCTGTCTATGAGACAGCTTCAACTACTAAGCCTGTAAATTAAAGATAAAAAACCACAACAAACATAAAAAAATGTTATTTGAAAAAACACCCCTGGGTAAAGCGCCCATAAAGCATTGTGTTCCCAAAAGAAGCCCCCTGTTACTAAACTACAACCCCCAGCATTCCTGGAAATTCTGAAAGTTGCAGTTTTGCAACAGCTTGAGGTTTCCAGTTTGGGAAACACTGCCAGAAAGGTATGCTAAACATGTATAATGTGAACAGAGCAATACTTACTACTTTCCTTCCAACTGTAGCTCAGCCTTTAGTGACATTGTCACTAGAGGCGGGGTTGTACCAGACAAGACCGGAGCAAGAGCCAGGAGGGTAAGTTGATATCCCTGCCCACAGTGTACAAATGTAGATAGCTGTATACTGTATACCTTCCCAAAGAGTTAACTAGAGCTACTCATCAGGGCTTGTTAACTCTTTCCAGACTGCGATTTTGGAAGACTGCCATTGAGCCCGAAATAGCAGAAAAATGGCTGAGATGAGGGAAAAATGCCAAACCCAAAAACGGTAAGTGAGTTTGGTGTTTTATAATTTCATATTGACTCCCAGTAAACATCTGTCCGCTGTGTTTTTGGCTCAAAAAAACAACATTTTGCATATGATGATTTTTTTCAGCTGTGTCTGTTTTCAGCCTTATACAGTCATGACATGTATTATACCGTATGTAAATGTGTGGGATATGACCGCCATCATGTTACACAGTAAACATTCTCTTTTCTTTCCGTCATTTCTTTTACTTTTGCTCCTGATATAAATAGTGAAATAAACAAGGCAAAGTTCAGCTCAAACCCCGAGAGAGGAGAAGAAGAAGAAAAAAACCTGGCAAATTGCAATAATTTCTTTACTGCCTTATAATCAAAATGAAGACAGTCGATCTAATTAAAACGGCACAGCGTGTTACCGCGTGGTGAGCGGCTCATTTATCCTGCGCCATCTCAGGATCACTTTCCTTATAAACACCCGACATACGGTGAAATCTAACAGAGTAAAAACACTGCGTCAGGAGACAGCTGCGCTCATTATTCCTAATGTTCTGCTCCGGGGTTTGTGAAAATTTCACTGAAATGTTCCAAGGAGGTGGAAGGGTCACGAAACGCTGAGCGACTCCGACTTATAGAGCAAATCAGGGTCAACGCGCCACAGGAGTTGTCCCCCAGCTTTCCTGCCAATATGTCAACTATGTAATTTCAAGATGGGCGTATTGTAATGTTTCTTTTACCGGATCGACCCTCTTTTCTTTCCCATACTTCTCCATAGGGACCTCAGCGGTCAACAGTTGGCATCAGCACGTGGTTCTTACTACTGTCTATTCCAACTTCTTAGGATTGGTAGAAACTCCATAAAGTCATAAGATGTTCTGCAACGTAGGGTTCCAGGTTTTAGTTCTAGAGGTCACATCTTTATAGAAGTCTCCTGTAATGAGAATAAATGAAGAAGAGACAAGAGGCTAGAAACCGGGGTCAGAATGGTCCATCTGGGTGCTAGAGGATCAGGGATAATAATTGGGTGTTTTTGGGGCTAACACTAAGCCCCAGCTTAGTAATGGACTCTGTCTATAGGACAGCCTCCACAGCCTGTAAATGAAAGATAAAAAAAAACACAGCAAACGTAAAGAAAAAAAAATGATATTTAACCTCTTCAGGACGTAGGGCATGGGCATACGCCCATGGGAATTCCAGCCCCCGCCGCTAGCTGGTTGGGGACCAGACCGGGATGCCTGCTGGAATCATTCAGCAGGCATCCCAGCACATCAATTCAGACATGCAATATTCTGCTATTCCGGGCTGATCGGGTCTCTGGTGACCCGATCACCCGGAAAATAGGGATGATCGGAGCTGTCAGTGACAGCCCAGATCATCCTGAGAGATAGGAGTGAGGTCACAGTGCTGCGATCTCCTCCTATCCTCTGCCATTATTCAGAACTGAATTCTGACCAATGGCTGCGCAGGTCAGTGGGTTGGATGTCGGGCAGAACGGGGGGAGAAGATGGAAGCCGGTACCTGGAGGAGAATATCCGTGGGGACTGCCGATTGTCGCTGGAGACTGCGGAGATCACGGCGCAGGTAGGGAAACAACGGCGGGGGGGTTAAAGGGGGCAGTAAAGTCATCTTTATTGCTGCCCCTTCTAGTGGGTGCCAAACTAGAACTCCCAGCATGCCAAACTACAACTCCTAGCATGGGCATGCTGGGAGTTGTAGTTTTGCAACATCTGGAGGGTCACAGTGATGCCCAAACGGTAGCCCTCCAGATGTTGCCAAACTACAACTCTCAGCATGCCTAGACTGCCCAGGCATGCTGGGAGTTGTAGTTCTGTAACATCTGTCCCT